>NW_015506831.1:138014-148014 GCF_001515645.1 Sinocyclocheilus grahami | reverse complement strand
GACGGCTCGTCTCTCAGCTGGTAATGCTGAAGCTCAATCAGCTCCTTCAGCTCCAGACTCTCGCCGCTGCGCTTCTTACACACTAGCAGAGCCTTATCGAAGAGAAAGCCGTACCTGCACACACACACACACACAGTAGGTGCGTCCCAAATCATGTACTTATGCACTATTCTATGAAGTTTTGTAGTATAAATAGTGTGTGCGTTCACTCTGAAAATTCCAAAAAGATAAAGTGCACTTTAAACACCCAGATGATGCACTTAAATAACTGAAAAAATGAAGTGTGGCTTGTTGGACACTTCATGCACTCAACTGTCACAGCTTTAATTACGTACCAAAGGGGGAGGAGCTATCAGACTCCATTTATGAATGACAAAATAACCTTCTATAATTCATACACTACATGGTTGAGTACATAGTGCATACGTACATAGTGTATGAGTGTATAGTGCGTCATTTGGGACGCAGCTAGTGTTACACACGCTACACACTAACAACCTGTTCACATCAAGAACGACACGTATCACAATAACTATAAAGTTATAAAAATTGCTCCAACTCCAAAAAAAAAGAGTGAAGTCCACAGCACAACTATAACGATATTATTGGACTTTTTTCCAGCTGATGAACGATAAAAACACTGACAGCCAATCAAAATCCACCCGACACCGAGCTATAAATATAATTATAGATAGGTATATAGTTGTCTTTGTAAGTACTTTTATCAATATAGTTAGCATTACAGTTGCAGTTATCGTTATGTTATAATTATACTAATTGTCAGAGGTGTAAAGAGTACCTAAAAACCATACTTGAGTAAAAGTACAGATACCTTACAGTGAAAATTACTCCACTACACGTTACAAGTCACCAATTCCAAAACAACTTGAGTAAAAGTCTTAGAGTATCTGATTTTAACAGTACTTAAGTATTTTACTTATACTAAATATAGGCTCAAAGAGACACGCCAGTCAAAAACTGTAACAATGTGGAGAAGCTGCGGGAAAAGTCAGAGGCAAGGATCTATGTGCAGGTATTTAATGGAAAAACTAGAACAAACAATAACCCGAATGAAACAAACAAAGAACAGAATGACTGGCAAACAGACAACCATTACTTTCAAAAACTCACAAGGAACTAAAGAAAAACTAGGGCTATATATATACACCGGGGCTAACAAGCTTAACAAGATAAGACACACCTGGAGAGACTAATCAAGGGGAACCAATGAACACACGGACTACAAACTGACTACTAACACCACGGGAGACAGGAAGTGACATAAAAGTCCAGGACAAGGCACAGAGAGCGTGAAACAAAACAAGAAAGAGTTGATTTGTGAGGAGAGCAATCACCAGTGTTGCCAATTTAGCTATTTTGTAGCTAGATTTAGCAACTTCCCCACCCCTTTTGAGACTTAAAAAAAAGAAAAAGTTTAGGGACAAATATAGCAACTTCTTGGACAAAGCTTATCTAAGTTCTCATCTTGCCAGCTGATATATATTCATCTTTATATAGATCAGTGAATTTGCCATTATTATGTCATCTAGTGACATTTAGCTACCAGTTTTAGCTACTTTCAATTGAAAGCAGTTGGCAACACTGGCAATCACGTTTATTTTCTAAAACCAAAATAAAACTGAACACCTCAAAGTTACAAAAAAACAAATCTTTCAAAAAGGTCTCTTCAGTATAATGGATAAATAAAATAATGTTAAGTAAAATTAAAAAGCCGAAGCCTTCTTGCAGTGGATGTGCTGGTTTGGGTCTCATTGCCGGCTGCAGTCATGTCCTCATCTCGTATATAAAACACCTCTGATTCACAAATACTTGCTAAGGAACTCGCATTCACATAAAGTAGCCTTGTTGACAAGTTTGGGTGAGTAAGGGCAAAACGCAGAAGATGCAGTACTTTCAGTGACCTGAATATCACGTCTCTTGTAGCAGAAATAAACGGCTGCAGAAAAAGCTAGGTCCATGCAAAATGTAATGTGTAACTGCAACACTCATTTCACATGTAGTGGAGTAAAGAGTACAGATACTCATTCAAAAATGTAGTGAAGTAAAGAGTAAAAGTTGCTTATATCTTTGATACTCAGTACAACTACAAATACCCGAAAAGATACTCAAGTACAGTAACTAATTACATTTACTCCAATACTTTACACCTCTGCTAATTGTTATTGTTACAGTTATCCTTACAGTTAGTTATCATTACAGTTATTATCCATATAGTCATCACTATAGTTAGTGTTATAATTTTTATTACTGTTATAGTTATAATTTATATAGTTATCTTCATTATAGTTATTGCTATAATTAGTTACTTTAATAGTTATTGTTACATTTACCGTTTTTAGTTTTTTTTACATTTACAGTAGCGTTATTGTTATCATTACAGTTGAGTTATCATTATGATTATAATTATACTAAACTGTTATAGTTATCGTTACAGTTAGCTATTATAGTTATCGTTATCATAGTTATTGTTATCATTACAGTTGAGTTATCATTATGATTATAATTATACTAAACTGTTATAGTTATCGTTACAGTTAGCTATTATAGTTATCGTTATCATAGTTATTGTTATCATTACAGTTGAGTTATCATTATGATTATAATTATACTAAACTGTTATAGTTATCGTTACAGTTAGCTATTATAGTTATCGTTATCATAGTTATTGTTATCATTATAGTTATTGTTACGGTTATAGTTACCGCTACAGTTATATTTACAGTTAGTTATCAATATAATTATAATTAATTATCATTTCAGTTAGTTATCATTATAGTTACAATTACAGTTCTTGTTATAGTTATTATTGTTATAGTTATTGTTAAAGTGTATCTTTATTATAGCTATTAATATAGTTATTGTTACATTTATAGTTATCATTATCATTACAGTTACAGTTATAGTTCTAATTCCAGTTACCTTTATTGTTATAGTTATTGTTACAGTTATAGTAACACACACACACACACACAGACACACACACACACACACACACACACACACACACACACACACACACACACACACACACACACACACAGACACACACCTGTCCTGTTTGGATTTCTTCTCCGGGCTGCAGATCTTGAATTCTCCGTCTATTTTGGGTCGTCCGTATAACGCCAGAGACAGAGACTAAACAGAGAGAGTGAGTCTGAATCAGCCTCAAACACAAATGAACCAGAATCAGAGTCAAGCGCTGAAATGAATCGTTCTCAGGTGCTTCTGTACCATGTTCTCGATGCACAGCTGAAACGTCGTGATCTGACGGATGATCTCATTGTCTCTCTTCACCTCGTTCACACACTGAGCCAGATCCTACACACACACACACACACACACACACCAGTAGCATGTTCATCTAATCATAAATTCAATTCATGTTCATGAGCTTTTCTACTCATTTTATCTCTACTTGGTGCTCTCACTTCACTGAACATCCTGTTTAAAATACCCACAAAGTTCTGACTCAATGCACAAATGTTGTGACGAAATATGTTTGCATCATTCTTTGGTGTCTGAATCATTTGTGTGTTACAGGTAAATTGTTTTGAAGATTCAGCAGGAGCATTTTTATCAGTCAACCACAGTATAACCGTCATTGAGACTGCACCTCTATTTACAATCACTGATAGGATTTTTCAAGTTCTGCCTCATTCACAGTGAGTGAAGCATGTTCCTTCACCATATGAACCTCTGAAAGTGACACACACACTCCCTCACTCACTCACACACACACACACACGCTCACACACACACACACACACACCCTCACTCACTCACTCACACACACACACACACGCTCACACACACACACACACACACCCTCACTCACTCACTCACACACACACACACACGCTCACACACACACACACACACACCCTCACTCACTCACTCACACACACACACACACGCTCACACACACACACACACACACCCTCACTCACTCACTCACACACACACACACACGCTCACACACACACACACACACACCCTCACTCACTCACTCACACACACACACACACGCTCACACACACACACACACACACCCTCACTCACTCACTCACACACACACACACACGCTCACCCGCACACTCACACACACACACACACACACACGCTCACCCTCATGGCATCCAGTGCAGTGCGCAAGTTTTCCTTCTCTTGTTGGTCCACCGTGTGTTTTACAAGCTCCTGGGACACATACACACGTGTTTTGGCGACAAGATTAATAAAGACAAAGACTTTAAAGCAAAAGAGTACAGATGAACATGGTAACCATTTGATCTATTCCACTATACAGACAGACAGAAACCAAATATATTTTCACCATGTTTTTTTTAGAAATAAAATGTTGTATAAACCTGTGTGAATGGTATATGAACAAACTCCTTCAGAATACAGAGAGGAATAAAACTCTAAGTTTTGGCATTTGTAAGTGCTGCTGAAGTGGAGAAAAAAAAACTTTTAAGTATTGCAAGTACTGCAATTTAAATCTACAGATGCAAATAGATAAAGAGTAAAATTAATCAGTATGAATTATATATGAACAATTCCCTCAGTAAAAATGGTCAGAATATAGGTAGGAATAAAACTATTAAATTTGGTGTGTGTAAGTGCTGCTGAAGTAGAGGAAAAACTCACAGCCTTTAAAGATATGCATTATTTACCATGTTTTAAAGAATAAAATGATGTATAAATCAGTGTGAATGAAATATGAACAAACCCCTCAGTAAAAACCTGCAGAATATAGATAGGAATAAATCTCTAAGTTTTGGTCTTTGTAAGTTCTGCTGAAGTGGAGAAAAAACTTTTAAAGATATGCATTGCTATTAAAAATCTACAGACACAAATAGATAAAGTGCAATAAAATAAACACTTATATGTGCATTTTGGATGTTTTCTTTCTACCAGTCTGAAATAAAATGTGTACCCCAAAAGCA
Source organism: Sinocyclocheilus grahami (assembly GCF_001515645.1). NCBI lineage: Eukaryota > Metazoa > Chordata > Actinopteri > Cypriniformes > Cyprinidae > Sinocyclocheilus > Sinocyclocheilus grahami. Next base: position 143,050 of record NW_015506831.1, on the reverse strand, counting down.
ATGCAAGTAGCTTTGGATAAAAGTGTCTGCAAAATGCATAAATGGAAATATTACAAATTTAAATGTTTGCTTTCTACTAGTCTGAAAGATGACACATTATAGAAGCAAAGCAGACCAAATAAACAGAGTTTTTATTGCAAATCCCATTATAATTTTACATCCTAGTCCAAAAAGCATCTTCATCAGCACTTGTGACTACAACTTACAGTTTGTACTTGTTTTAATCTAATTAGCTTAATTAAAGAACCCCAAAAGTATCGGGTGTGTCCTCATGTTTTACACAGATGTGTGTGTGTGTTAGTGTTGTTCTGTACAGGTCTGTCTATGCTTATGAGGGTTAGATCTCACTAATATAGTGAAATCTTATGTGTGTGTGTGTTACCTGCAACAGCAGATGATACTTCAGGACTCTCTGCATGGGAACCATCAGCAGGTCTCGCAGTGAAAACCTGCCGCTGTTGGCTCGCATTGAACACTCCTAAATATGAGCAGGTTTGCTAAATGAGATCACTAAAGCTTTGTAGCGCTGGCTTTTGGTTAGCCAGAGGTATTTAAATCAGGTTAAATGCATCTGTGGTCTGTGTGCTTCTCACCTCCAGTTTCATCTTCACGTCCTCATGTGTGCTGGTGATTTTGTCCAGGTGTTTGGTGGCGGCTTCCACCTGACTGCAGTAACGTCCATACAGCAACAGCCTACCACACACACACACACACAGATCCGTGTCGTCCATCAGAAAACATCCTTTCATTCACATATGTTGCAATGAACCTCAATGAGGAAACAATTAGTGTGTAAATCATTCGTAAATCCACTCTTACATGAATGGTCACATTCAGTCCGATTGTGTAAGAGTGGTTTTACAAGTGATGTGGACAAAAATGTTTCATAAATGACGTTTAATATAAATGAATCGAGTGTTGTTGAACGAATCAACGATTCAGTGATTCACATTTATACATACACTTGACACTTGTTTTGATCCTGAGTGAATCAGTGTTGTTGAACAGATTAGTTGAATCAATAATGCAGTGACTCACATATAAAGACAGTCACTTCTTTAATTCTAGAATGAATCAGTGCTGTTGAAAGAGTTGTTGAATGAATGTTTCAGTGACTCACACATAAAGACTGACATCTTTTTAATTCCTAAATAAATCAGTTGTTTTTCGAATAACGGAATCAGTGATTTAATGACTCACTCTTACAAAGAGTCACTTTTTTTATTCCTAAATTAATTAGTGTTGTTGGACAAATAATGGAATCAGTGATTCAATGACTCAACAAATAATTCATTGATTCAACAAATAATGGAATCAGTGAGTCAATTTTTAATTCCTAAATGAATTTGTGTTTTTGAACAAATCTCTGAATAAATGATCCAGTGACTCGTTTAGACAATCACTTTTTTATTCGTAAATAAATCAGTGTTGTTGAATGAATAACATAATCAATGATTCAACGACTAATGCATATACAGAGTCACTTCTTTATTCCTAAATTAATTAGTGTTGATGAACAAATAATGGAATCAATGATTCAATTAATTTGTATCATTTTTAATTCCTAAATTAATCAATGTTGTTGAACAAACCACTGAATCAATGACTCCTTCATAAAGGCAGTCACTGTTTTAATTCCTAAATCAATCAGTGTTGTTCAATTAACCACTGAATAAATGATTCAGTGACTCACTCATATAGACAGTAATTTATTACATTCCTAAATGAATCAGTGTTTATGAACAAATCACTAAATTAATGACTCAGTAACTCACTCATAAAGACAGTGACTTGTTACTTTCCTAAGTGAATCAGTGAACGAATCAGTGAATAAATAATTTAATATTCAATGTTCAATGTTAAACAAACCACTGAAGTAAATGATTCAGTGACTCACTAATTTAGATTTAGACACTTGTTTCGTTCCTGAATGAATCAGTGCGGTTGAATGAATCAGTTGAATTAATGATTCATTTACAGATTCAACGTTGATCGCCCTTTCAGAGCTCATGAGTTTGACTGAAAGCCTGAGTTTTGTTGAGTTCTGTGCGTGTCGTACCTCTCCTTGTAGTCGATGAAGATCTGATGGAGATTCTCGGCTCGTAAATGCAGTATGGACTCCTGCAGCTCGTGAAGCAGAGAGCGATGAGTCTTGGCCAGATCCTGTGAGAGAGGATGTGGATTATTGAACTGATCGGATGAATCCGAGACACTCATGAGCTGATGACAGAGAGACTCACTTGAACATTGATGAAGATGTTCTCGATGTCCACGGGCTCCAGGAAAGGCTGCAGCGGTTTCAGAAAGTGCTGCGGACACACAAATGAACACAACAGGACGTGTGTGTGTGAGTCACGTGTTCATCATTCAAGTGTGTCTGAGAGAAGCTCGCGGTTATAGAGCCCCTGCTGCTGAAACACTTTCGGTTTCAGGTTGACTGACACGTTCCTCTAATCATCAGATGTGACTGTGAGAGAATCAGTAAACCACAGCACCTGCACATCACAGCGGCCCAATGGTCAGATCCGCAGAGGCTCTGGGTTTGGCTCCAGAGCGTGAGATCATTCAGAGAGTCACAAAAACACTAACAATAAACATGAGGCTCTAAAAAAATCTCATGATGTGGGTTTTCTGTTTTAATGGTTTAATTAATCCTCAATTCAACATGTCTAATCAGTTGAATTTATTTATTTTCCTCTTTTCTCAAAAATTTTGAAGAGCTTTGTATGCAAGAAGTAAAATTAGTACTGTCCAGAACCAATTTAAAATCTATATATTGAGTGCTAGCAGTATTATCAAAATGAATATTAAAATCTCCCATCGACATGCTATTCGGAGATAGGGTACACAGATGTGTTAAAATAGTAGAAATTTCATTTAAAAAAGTATTCATAGCAGATGTTTTTGGTGGTCTATAAATCATGACAATAATAGTGGGAATCAGACCTTTAAGTTAAGAATTTCAAAACTTGATGGCTCTGATATCGAAATCGGACAGACTTTATATCTGTCACGATAAATAAGTGCAAGGTCACCCCCCTTTCCAGAGCAATGAGGTTTACATATATATTCATATCCTGATGGTACTGTTTGATTTAAATAAAAAAAACAGTCATTAGGCTCCTGCCAAATCTCAGTCACACACATCAAAACAATATTTTGGTCCTCAATAAGTTCATGAATAAGAGACGTCTTATTGTTGAGTGACCAAACATTAAAAAGTACAAAATGGAGAGCAGAAGGCATGTAATCTGACCTGGGCAACGGAGTAAGCACTTCACGATCAACAGACCTCCCAGCGTTTTTTAGGCAATCTTGGGTTAGTAGACCAAAAGGACCGAATTACATGTATAACAGTATAACATATATATATATTTTATATATTTTTACAAGGATAATTTGTTTTAATTAAGTATTTTTTCCCCAAACTTTCCTGAATTCTATGCATTATAATTTAATAAAAATGCATTGTCAAAAACGTTGATAATCAAATTATTCATAAAACTTTAACAATTTACTAATTTACTAATTTATCATTAAAACACTGATGAATTAATTCTTGAAAATAAAATGAATGTAGAGAGCAGCTGATTTTGGATGTCTTCATTTAATCTTGTGAATAATGGAAATTAATTAGATATTTACAAGATATTAATGAGACGTGATTTGTGTTTTTTCTTTCTTGTGGTGTACCAGTAGCTCATATACTGTTAGATTTGATTACAGGAGTGAGTGAATGAGTTTCATCTCTCTCTGTGTGTGTGTGTGTGTGTGTGTGTGTGTTTACCTGAAGTATTGATTCCAGTGTGTTTGTGTATTTCTCCTCTGTCTGTCTGAGCTCCTGAAGACAGCAGCTCCTCTTGTCCACTTCAACCTTCTGCTGCTGTGACAGACAATCAGACAGACAGTTATCTATAATTTCTCTGTGTGTATATTTGTGTGTGTGTGTGTGTGTGTGTGTCTCACTGTTTCTGGTTCCTCTGTCCTCATCAGATCTTCATAAATATCATCTCCTTCATTCTCATCTTCCTCCACACAGTCATAAAGATCATCATCTTCCTCCACCGTGTCACTGAGATACAGTCAGTTCTTAAATGCAACTTTATTCACTTATTTACATAATGTGTTAACAAATGAAGAAGGTTTTGTCAGATTAAGCTAATTTCTTTGCACACACAAACACACACACACACACACACACACACTCACTCGATCTGGTCTGAGAGGCCGGTGTAGATGTCATCATCTCCAACACAAGCTTCATCTGGAAACGGCCTGTAGTGAAACGACAAACACAAATCGCATGAGTGAACGTTCTGCTGAACATCTGCTTCTGTGATCCACAGAGAAACAGTCAGACGCGTCTGGAACGACATGCAGGTGAGTAAACCATGACTAACTCAACTAAACTGTGTGTGTGTGTGTGTGTGTGTGTGTGTGTGTGTGTGTGTGTGTGTGTGTGTGTGCACATATAAATGTTCCCACAAGGATAGTAAAACCTGAAAAAAATATTGTTTGGTCAGTATAAAAGTAATAGAATCTATGGAAAATCCCCACAATTCACAGAAACAAACATGTGTGTGAGTGTTTCTGTTTGTTAGTTTGTTTATTTGGAATTACTGGCACAGCCCTTGAATGGTTTTCCTCCTATTTGACCAGGAGGCAACAATTTGTTATATACCAGAAACACAAATCTACCAAATCCATCAGTTCTGGTGTACCTCAAGGTTCTGTTTTGGGCCCTCTCCTCTTTACCATTTATATGCTACCAATTGGACAAATAATCAACGCTATGGGTTTAACTTCCACTGTTACGCAGATAACATTCAAATGTATTTTAGCGCACCTTCCACCTCAGTGTTTCCTCCGCCTGCATTAACAAATTGCATCAAGGAACTCAAGCTTTGGCTGGAGGCAAATTACTTTAAATTTAACTCTGATTTTTTTCTATTATATCTACTTGTTTTTCCTTGTGTGTGTGTGTGTGAGTGTGAGTGTGAGTGTGTGTGTGTGTGTGTGTGTGTGTGTGTGTGTGT
>NW_015506831.1:129835-132335 GCF_001515645.1 Sinocyclocheilus grahami | reverse complement strand
CGTCTGGCAACTATGGGAGCTAGGGCTTTCAGTTTTGTGGCTCCCAGATTGTGGAATGCTCTTCCCCAAAACATCCGTCAAGCATCCTCCCTTCTCTCCTTCAAAAACCTCTTAAAAACACATTTTTTAAAAGCCAGTTGCGCTCATGGCGGGTTCGCTATTCACATGGCGGAATGTAATTTTTCATTTTTAAAAATGTTTGTGTGCTGCTGCGCGTCCCTGTATGTGTAATAAGCAAAGTGTACGTGCGTTGTGAACCCCCCCTTAGGCGCATATTACTAACACTCTTTAAATAACAAAGAAAAAATATTGCTTTAGACCAGGTAGGAGTTGGTCTATGGCTCAGTCAATTTCAGTTCCTCAAAGTAGCAACACGCCGACAATGGACCTGAACACACCTCTTTTTTAGACCAGCACGCCCATGATAGCAAATGCATTTGCTATTTAAACAACATGGCGCAGGACGGGAAAATAAGAACTGCGTCGGGCTAAAACTAGCAATACTTGCGCCGTGCCTTGCATTGCGCCAGGTGTATGATAGGGCCCCTAATCTAACTTTGTAAGTGGTCTCTGTATATTACTCTCAGCTCTTGCTATGGGTTCTGTCTTCTGGTATTGATGTTTATTTGTTTCTGTTCCTTAAACCTGACTTGTAAAGTGACCTTGGGTGTTGGAAAGGTGCTATATTAATAAAAATTATTATTACTTTCGTAATGCCAATCCAGCATCTATGGTTATATTCATGGTGAGAACCAGTTAATCCATGTACAAGTCTTGTCTTTACACACACATCCAGGGTTAATTTTCAGTTAACCTAACCTGCATGTCTTTGGGCTTTGGAAGGAAACCAGAGCACCCGGAGTAAACCCACACAGACACAGGGAGAACATGCAAACTCTACACAGAAAGGCCTCCTGTCCTTGCCAGGGCTCAAACCAGGGACCTTCTTGCTGTGAGACAACAGTGCTAACCACCGAGTCACTCTCTGTGTGTGTGTGTGTGTGTGTGTGTGCGCGCGTTTTTGTGAGAAATGAGGACATAAATGGTGTGCGTGCGTGTGTGTGTGTGTTTTTTTTACCGGAATCCTCTCTGCAGGGCCAGCGGGGTTTGTGACAGGATGGACAGTGTGTCGATCACCTGTCAATCACGAGCGTTCGTTAGCATTACATCACGATCATCATCATCATCATCATCAATCACTCTCTGAGAGTTCAGACCTTCGCGAAGTCCCTGACGTCAAACAGTTCGAAGGCCTCAAAAAGTTCATTCTTCCTCATGCCAAATTTCTCCTGACAGGCACACAGGAACGTCCTGATGTTCTTCAGACACAAGAACTACACACACACACACGATTAAGCATTCACAGAGAAATAAAGAGAGAGAGATAGAACGATAGACAGACAGACAGACAGACAGACAGACAGACAGATAGATAGATAGATAGATAGATAGATAGATAGATAGATAGATAGATAGATAGATAGATAGATAGATAGATAGATAGATAGATGTAATGAATGAACAGTGCTGGGTAGATTACTTAAAAAACTTGTAGTCCATTACTGATTAGAAACTACACAATGGCAATTGTAATTAGTAACGTGCCGTTCCATAAAACTGAAAGACTTTGTGAATGTATATAAGCAATAGAAAGGAAAATTTAACAAACAAAAAAGAAGAATAAGGGCCAATCAGTACATTATGAATAATTTACTGCCATTGTGTAAATAATGTGTAATCATGTAATCTAGTCTGATTACAAGTATTTTAAATTGTAATTTCATCTAATTACAAGTACTTAATTTTTGGAATCTGATTACATATTCCAGATTACTTGTAATCAGTTATTACCCAGCACTGCGAATGACTGAGAAAAAGACAGAGATAGATAGATTTTGTTTCATATATTGTGAGTTTACATTTCTCAGTATATGTCAGACTGTCTACAGTTAATATACGTGTTACAGACAGTCATAGCAAAACTGTGTGTGTGTGACACCGAGCAAATGCAGAAACAGCATCTACATCTGCATTTAAAGCACTTCCTGAGTCACAGCCTTGTGCTGCGGGCGTGTGTGTGTGTGAGTGTGTGTGTGTGTGTGTGAGTGTGTGTGTGTGCGTGCGTGCGTGCATGTGTGTGTGTAGGAGGAAGTTAAGCCGAGAATAAGGAAGTGTAATGTAAGACTGTACATGAAACAAGTGCTGTAAACTCATCAGAAACACACACAATAAACTTTCTCAAATCTGTGAGTGTGTGTGTGTGTGTGTGTGTGTGAGAGAGAGAGAGAGAGAGACAAGTTTACCATTAAACACCAGTGACCAGTGACCACAGTGTTTGCCATGTTCAGCTTGGGCTTTTTCTTTCACACGCGCACGCACACACACACACACACACCACTCATACACACACACACACACACACACACACTCACACCACTCATACACACCCACACACACACACACACACCACTCATACACACACACACACACCATTCAGATC
>NW_015506831.1:119963-129612 GCF_001515645.1 Sinocyclocheilus grahami | reverse complement strand
CACTCATACACACACACACACACTCATTTGCCATTAAGATCAGCAGCTGGTGATGGTAATCAGGTGATTTCCATATCACACAGATACTCTCTCTCTCTGTACCTGAGACATCTGGGGTCGCAGGTTAATCTGACGCAGGTTGACCGACTGCGGCAGCAGGTTATTGAGCAGCTGACAGAGTAACACTCCATCTCTGAGCGCATGGGCCAGATCACACACCTGTCAAACACAGAAAATATCAGACAGACGAACCGCACAGATCACGTCTGACACACACGCCGATATTCACAATACTGATCACTGTGAGACCCATTTCTCAAAACCTTTCACACAGCAGCATGTCTGTGGATCATTTATCATTGCTTTGGCACAAAATAGAAACCCTTTCAAATTCAAACTGAATTATTTTCTCACTCAGACACAAAAACCACCAGAACACAGTGAGTTGGCTTACAGGCCAATTTGCATATTTACAAACTCGTTCAAAAGTTGAGCTCAAAACTGAACGTAGATAGATAGACAGATAGATAGATAGATAGATAGATAGATAGATAGATAGATAGATAGATAGATAGATAGATAGATAGATAGATAGATATTATGAATAATTTACTGCCGTTGTGTAAATAATATGTAATCATGTAATCCATGAAAAGTAACTGTAATCTGATTATGAGCATTTTAAAATGTAATATAATCAAACTACAAGTACTTGAAACCCTTTCAAATTCGAATTGAATTGAAAAAGTAGAATTCTTATCCCACTCAGACACGAAAACCACCAAAACTCAACGAGAAGGCCTACAGGCCAATGTGCACGTTTACAAACTCTTTTCAAAAGTTTAGATAAAAACTGAACATAAGACAGTAATTTGCTACATTTCTACAATAATATAATATTTAAATATATTCCAGATGTAAAAAATGAAACACCATCATAACAATTACGTAGCTGAACACCTACACTGAAAGATAAATTGTTAGTAAATTTCACACATGATTGCAAAGAAATGGCAAGGAATAGATGTAATTAACCACAATTCTAAAGTAGAATGCCTGAAATGGTCTTTTTCCCAATATTTCTGAAAAATAATTTTTACCCCATACACAGGTTTTAGTCTTCCAATTTCATTACCATCTATACAAAAGGTGATACTAAAGGAATAATTTTGTGCTGTGATGTGTGTGTGTGTGTGTGTGTGTGTGTGTGTGTGTGTGTGGTTTCTCTGTCTGAGTGTGAATGTGTGTTAACCGCAGCATGTGCAGTCAAAGAGCAGCAGCAGCAGTGCAGTGTTGCGTGGAAATGCACACACACACACATACACACACACACACACACAGACACACTCACACACTCAGACACACTACTCTCTACTCTACTCAGACTGTATCTAGAGTATTTACAGTACTGTACCATATCACGTTACTGTATCACATGTATTGTATTCCAGGGTGGCTAATGCTCCTTTTCCAACTAAAGTGGTAGTTTTGTGAAACATACCGTGATAACGTGTTGAGATGTTTCAGTACTGTGTATGGTAAATACAGTAAAGTTCTGTATACACAGTACTGTAAAAAAGAAGCAAACGAGAACAATTTGTGGTTGCATTTTTCTACAGAATGGCTTGAAGACCTACTGGGGGGGGACGCCAATGCCTGTTCACCCAACAGCAGGAACTTGCCATAGTGAACCTAGTCAGAGCAAACAATGCAATCCATCTCCACCAGCTACAGCAACAAATACTTGCAGATCGGCAAGTATTCAACAACATAAATCAAGTAAGCATTACAACTATCAGACGCATCTTGGTAAAGCACAACATGACCATGAAGCAATTGTACAGGGTCCCATTTGAGAGGAACAGTGTCAGGGTCAAAGAACTTTGACATGAATATGTACAGGTAAGTGTTTCAGATGAGCCAAATTTAGCAAAACGTGTGTAAGCAACGGGCAAAAACTGTAATATCATGAATCAGCAGCAGTTCTCTAACTATCTTCAGTTCTTCTGTTTGTGTGTTTTTACGAGTCCGTCATGCTAAAGTTCACTCATGTCTGGTATTTAGAAGCGTTTTTGTTGATCCCTCCTATTATCTTTCTGCATAAATAAATCTAGCGTTTCATTGTATCTAGTATGGTCCAAAAGACGAATGTGTGCAAATCTTATTGGGACACAAGTTCTTCTAGTACAGTAACTTCTCATATATGTGTTATGTACACACACATGCACACAGTGTGTTTGAAGAAAACAATAAACAACAGGTCAGGCCTCACTGCAGCAGTTCTGGGCGCTACATGTGGTTTGTGGTCGCAACTAAAGTCACTAGCTCGTCGCCACCTCCTGGTGTAATGATGGAACTACACCTTTGAGCGTTGAACGATTTTGCATTTGATTTTTTAATTAATTAACGTGTTTATTAACTTTGTTTATCATTGATTTATTTTTTGCATTATAAAGATTTTAATCAGAACTAAAATAGCCCCACTAACTGATAGCCTCCTCACATTTACATGCCGGATTCTTCGCTTCAAAGCGACTCCAGTCATTCATCATGTATATATGGGCTACCTGGGGATCAAACCAGACTAGAATCAGTTACAGGGTCGTTACCTGCTGATCTCTCACACACCGCGGGCCTGAGACTGAAATGATGTTGTTGTGAGAAACTCTGAATGTGTCTCAACCTGCAGACCGAGGCCCTCGCTTCACACCGAGATTCCTGCGCTGTGATTGGCTGAGAGAGAGGACAGCGGCTGCGGCAGCCAATCAGAACGCAGCGCCTCAGGTGCCTCCATCAGCGGCCCCTGGAACTCAAACGCGGGGAGATCAACAATATTAGATAAAACAACTGATGAATAAAACATACAGAAAGACAGACGAATGAAGACGAGCAGCACAGGTAGGAATCTAAAAGAGAATTTGGCTGCACTAGTAGATGAACTGGAAGTTTAATTTTGTGACTTTAAACTGAAATTAAATACCTATCTTTTATTCTTTAGTTTAACAGAAATGCATCTGTAAAAGAACTGATCTGTAAGAAACTCTAATCAAACACGATAACTATTTAATCTAAACAAATATAACAATATTTGGCTATCACATCCACATAGAAACTTCTTTACAGCAATGATTATAGATTAGGAGCGACTTCTTTTCTAAATCGTCTCAATTCAGTTTTGAAGTGCAGTAGCATTACTGTTGTGCATGCATATTAACACATACATTTTCTACAACATTGCTTTAAATTAAAATTAAGTGCATAGAGTTAGCATTAACGAGATCACATATGTCAATATTTCGGTTGCGCGGCTTTAATTGCAATTTATTTATTTATTGTTTGTATTAGGCCTATTATTTCTTGTGCTTTTTCTGCATCAGCTGCATTTTGAAGTCTATGAGCTCTGTGTTTCTGTGCATTAGAACTGATGCAGCTGTGTACTTACATAGTAACTAGACGTGTACGTAGTATGTAACCACAGTGTAGTATCTAGAGCTGTAACATTTCTGTAACTACACACATGTAACAACCCTCAGGATGGTTTGTGTAAGTACAAATGTGTAACAGGACATTGGTAACAACACTTTTTTCACTTCACTTAGTACTCGTGTAACAGGAATTATATAACTACATTTTGTAACAACATTTGGGGTGGAGATGGGATCCAGCGGGTGGAGACGGGTAGGTTTAGGGATATGTAAAGTGGAAGGAGTTGGTGGAGGTGCTGCACCACTGTAATGCCAGTGTACTTACATGGTAACTCCTCAGGAACTGCCCACTTAATATAAAGTGTAACATCCCGGACACCAACCACAATTTATTTGTAAAGCCTAACTTACTGGCCGCTGCTGTGTAACATCAGAGTAATTACATGATCAACCTAATATAAAGTGTAACACTTTCTCTACCAACAAGTGCTGTTACACATTTGTACTTTCATTTCCAAAAAGTGTCGTTACCAATGTCCTGTTACACATCTGTACTTACACATACCATTCAGTAGGTTGTTACATATGTGTAGTTACACAAACATTACAGCTGTAGATACTATGTAACAATGTGTACTTGCACTGTGGTTACATACTATGTACACATCTAGTTACTATGTAAGTACACACTTAATATAAAGTGGGACCGATGAGTTTGTTTCTTCATCAGATTTGGAGAAATTTAGCATTACAGTGAATGGGTGCCGTCAGAATGAGAGTCCAAACAGCTGATAAAAACATCACAATAATCCACAAGTAATCCACAGCACTCCAGTCCATCAGTTAACATCTGAAGAAGACAAAAGCTGAAACTAATCCAGCATTAAGACGCTTTTAACTAAAATATGAGTCCATAATCCATAATAACGCTTCCTCCAGTGAGTCAGTGTTCTGGTGTGAATCAGGAGAGAAATCTGCACAGATCAAGCAGCATTTAAACGGCTCTAAACACATATGTGGCTGGATTTAGATTTTAGTTAAAAACATCTTAATGCTGGATGTGTTTCAGCTTTTGTCTTCTCCAGATGTTAACTGATGGACTGGAGTGCTGTGGATTATTGTGATGTTTTTATCAGGCTCTCATTCTGACGGCACCCATTCACTGCAGAGCATCCATTGCTGAGACACTGATGCAATGCTACATTTCTACAAACCTGATGAAGAAACAAACTCATCCTAATCTTGGATTTTTTATTTTTGTGTAAACTGCTCTTTTAAATAGTGAAATGCTGTGTGTATGTGTGTGTGTGTGTGTGTGTGTGTGTGTGTGTGTGTGTGTAGGGTCTCCTATTAGTAACAGAAGATGATCTTAGACTGATGACACAGAACAACCATCATAAATCAAATACAGAAACAGCAGCAGATAATACAGCCTGAGAAAGGTGAACACACACACACACACACACACACACACTCTTCACTGTGTCCTCACACGTCATTCTGGCTGATATCACACTCTCTGTCTCCTCAGAGAGTAACTCTACAGTAACGACTGGCACTATGAGCCGTAAGCTCTCTCTGGCCTCATCTCTTGACCTGGTCAAACCCACCACTGACCTCTTCCGTCACAGCATTGTGCCGCAGCTGCGTCGCGTTTGGTTTGTGGTGCCCTGGACTGGCCACTTGAGGGCGCTCTGTCTGTTCTATGTTGTATGTGTTAAACTCCATTTCCCATAGTCCCCTGCTTTAATTCTGTTCTGATCAGTAGCACCTGTTATCAATTACTCATTATCCCAGCTATATATACCGTGCTCACTCTGTCTGTCATTGGGTCTGGATTACATTGTCTTCTTGGTTGGTGTTGTCGGTGTCAGGTTTCGGATGACATTTTGCAACGTTTTGTTCTGTTTTGTCCTGTTATTATTTGCAATAAACTGCACATGGAACTTACCCTGTTTCCTCCTGGCATTCCGTGACAGTACTTGCACTGTGGTTACATACTATGTACACATCTAGTTACTAAATAAATCGGTGGGACCGATTAGTTTGTTTCTTCATCAGATTTGGAGAAATTTAGCATTACAGTGAATGGGTGCCGTCAGAATGAGAGTCCAAACAGCTGATAAAAACATCACAATAATCCACAAGTAATCCACAGCACTCCAGTCCATCAGTTCACATCTGGAGAAGACAAAAGCTGAAACTAATCCAGCATTAAGACGCTTTTAACTAAAATATGAGTCCATAATCCATAATAACGCTTCCTCCAGTGAGTCAGTGTTCTGGTGTGAATCAGGAGAGAAATCTGCACAGATCAAGCAGCATTTAAACGGCTCTAAACACATATGTGGCTGGATTTACAAAAGCTGAAACTAATCCAGCATTAAGACGCTTTTAACTAAAATATGAGTCCATAATCCATAATAACGCTTCCTCCAGTGAAAAGGTGTTCTGGTGTGAATCAGGAGAGAAATCTGCACAGATCAAGCAGCGTTTAAACAGCTCTAAACACATATGTGGCTGGATTTAGATTTTAGTTAAAAACATCTGAATGCTGGATTAGTTTCAGGTTTTGTCTTCTCCAGATGTTAACTGATGGACTGGAGTGCTGTGGATTATTGTGATGTTTTTATCAGGCTCTCATTCTGACGGCACCCATTCACTGCAGAGCATCCATTGCTGAGACACTGATGCAATGCTACATTTCTACAAACCTGATGAAGAAACAAACTCATCCTAATCTTGGATTTTTTATTTTTGTGTAAACTGCTCTTTTAAATAGTGAAATGCTGTGTGTATGTGTGTGTGTGTGTGTGTGTGTGTGTGTGTGTGTGTGTGTAGGGTCTCCTATTAGTAACAGAAGATGATCTTAGCTACAAACCTGATGAAGAAACAAACTCATCCTGATCTTGGATTTTTTATTTTTGTGTAAACTGCTCTTTTAAATAGTGAAATGCTGTGTGTGTGTGTGTGTGTGTGTGTGTGTAGGGTCTCCTATTAGTAACAGAAGATGATCTTAGACTGATGACACAGAACAACCATCATAAATCAAATACAGAAACAGCAGCAGATAATACAGCCTGAGAAAGGTGAACACACACACACACACACACACACACACTCTTCACTGTGTCCTCACACGTCATTCTGGCTGATATCACACTCTCTGTCTCCTCAGAGAGTAACTCTACAGTAACGACTGGCACTATGAGCCGTAAGCTCTCTCTGGCCTCATCTCTTGACCTGGTCAAACCCACCACTGACCTCTTCCGTCACAGCATTGTGCCGCAGCTGCGTCGCCGTGACAACCCCAGAGTCTCCACCACCTGCCTCCAGCTCCCATCCCACACCTGTGACGAAGACCACGCCCCCTCCACCAAACACAAACTCAGGTTCCCTTATAACCATATTTAGTCCATCCTTATCACTGATTAATTACACTGACACTACCCAAGTGCCAAACGCAAATATGAATTTGTAAATGACAGCATGGTTTGCATGCATGGAATGTGTTGAATTGTAGTTAAACAGCAATGATTAGACCTTTATTTGAATGCAGTGAGTTATCTGTGTCACCAACAATGCAGTATAATATAATCTAATCTAATATGCAAATACCAATCATGAAGGCAGTTATGTTGTTAATCTCAGATTTCTGTGGCCACGACAAAACTAAGCCTTTCTTATGTTGGTTTCAAACCCCTATTCAAGACGGTCTTAATTAGCATATTCTAATGAATTCTGTCATCCAAACTCAAATTCAAAATAATAACACAATAGCTAAATCATAGTTCAACAATTAAGTGTTCAAACGAGTGCATAAGACGGGAGTACTTTTCAAAAAAATGTTGCAAAGTGTTTTTGCTGAATTATCCCTGCAATTTTTTTGTTTACATTTTGCTGCACTGTGACAACTTGCCCCACACACTGTTTGAAAAAAATGTTCAAACGTTTTATTGCATTTACTTTCAAAAGTTTATTTTGAGGGCATTTGCTTTATAACATTTTTTTTTTAAATCCCCATTTGAGTTTTTAAAATTAGTTTTTAAATACTCATTTGAGAAAAACGTGTGACAACATGCCCCGGTCTGCCCTATAAAAGTACAGGTAGGCCTAGAGTTATAACATGCGTTCATTTTCCTCCGCCTCTCATATTCTTTCGTCCTTTTAAGAGCAACATGTCTCAGCTCACACCGTGGATTCTTCCATGTGAACGCGGCGTCTTGCGCAACTGGTTAAGCGCAGCTAAACGCAGCTAAACGGGGCGTCGGCGGATCAAGCCGGCACAGGTCTCTCTCTCTCTCTCTGTCTGTCTCTCTCTGTCTGTCTCTCTCTCTGTCTGTCTCTGTCTCTCTCTCTCTCTCTCTGTCTGTCTGCGGGTGTCCAGGGCCTCGCGCGGCGTCAGACAGGTGAGTGCGCGCGGAACGCGAGGAATGCGCGAGAGATAGCGGTGCGTGCGTGCGTGAACTCGTCTTCTGTGGAAGGAGAAGCTCTCGGATCACGATGATCCCAGCACAGGGATTTCTCTGATTTTCCAGGTAAGTTTCTGAACGCTGTTAATGATTATCCTGCTGTGCGCGACCTTTGATACACCACACGATATGTCTGCTCTTTAAACTCTAGTAGTTGCAGTGAGCTCCAGTTTGAGATTCTTGAAGCACGTTTGCATCTAAACCGGCTGTTCTGCATTAGTGTGTTCTGAACTCAAGTGTGTGTTATTAGCTAACTTTGACTTTGGAAACATGAGCTGCTACGCCTAGAATCCAGATGGTGTTGTGATCGTATTGTACTTTTAGTGTCCTTGTTTCAGTGTAATTATACATTGAAGTATTGGGTAATATTAATTAACTGCATGTACTTACTATATCTTTAGGGTCAGGAATAGGGTTTGGCTTGTTATGTAAGTATGCATACTTTATTGCAATTAAAATAGTAAGTGCATGAAGAACACTTTAAAATAAAGTGTTACCCATTTGTTTTAGTGTAGCTTCATCTCGATCACTGTTATTAGGGCATGGCTATAAGGAATAAAGCACGTTAAAGTGAGCTCATAGTCGGAGTGTTAATTGTTTTCGACTCAACCTTGAATCCAGATGGTCAGGAAAAGCCCATAACATCCGTTTCCATGGCAACCAGTCCCAGGACATTCCCTGATGTCCAGAGGACACAATGTGGCGGGTTTGGCTGCCCGATGGGAAGGAAACGCTGTTAAAGTGATATTCAGAAACAGCAGTCTCCGTGTCAGTGATCTGGAGAGCGTTCTCGGAGGTCTTTTTCACTGAAGAAGTTTGGCTTTGACATGAATGCATGTTGTACAGTGTTATAGCAGCCTAAAGACACATAAAAAGCAGAAGTAGCACGATTCATGCATTATTCCAAGTCTTGTGAGCTCATATGATGTTTTAGTGTGAGGAACTGACACGAGTTAATATGTTTCCATGTTCAAGTGTCTACTTCTGTGTTCCTTGGAAAAAAAACAACAACAGCACAAGTTTGATATGACATTATGAACATTTTAATTTCTGGGAGAGCTATTACTTTAGGTCAGGGGCAGCCAACATCGGTCCTGGAGAGCCACAGTCTTGCAGAGTGCAGCTCCAACCCTAATTAAACACACCTGAACCTACATTTTAGGATGGACTGCCATCCTAAAATTTAAAAGGCATCAATATAGTTTCTTGTTTGAAGACAATTATTATTATAAACATTAACAAATATATTATTAAGGAAAATATTTTGTTTCTGTTAAATTACCTTATTAAATTTTTCCCTACTCATCATTATACTATTGTATTCTTATATTATTGTATTTTATTCATTTGTTTATATTTTATTTGATTAATTTTAATAATTGTTTTAATTAATTTTTTATTTAAATCAAATTTGAATGTATTTTAATTTCATTTTTATTTATTTATTTTATTATTTATTTTTTACTCATTCAGTTAATTTAAAGCGGTCATATGATGCGATTTCAATTGTTCCTTTCTCTTTGGAGTGTTACAAGCTCTTGGTGCATAAAGAAGATCTGTAAAGTTGCAAAGACTAAAGTCTCAAATCCAAAGAGATATTCTTTATAAAAGTTAAGAGTCAGCCACGCCCTCCTAAAACGGCTCGTTCTAACACGCCCCCACATGTCTACATCACAATGTGGGAAGATTTGCATAACGCCGCCCAAATGTTCACGCAAAGAAAGAAGGTGTAACTTTTATTCTTGCTGTAGT
>NW_015506831.1:118429-119746 GCF_001515645.1 Sinocyclocheilus grahami | reverse complement strand
GGCCTCCGGCCTCTGCTCACTCAAGGCCGCGGTGTGTGACGCTGTGCTTCGTTGTAAAAGCGGGGCGTCAAGTTTCGTTGTTTGGTCTTCCAAAAGAGGACACGACTAGAAATCAGTGGTTAAGTTGTATTTACAACACTGTTCCAGAACACTTCAACCCAAATATTCAGATGTGTGCAGCACATTTTATGGAGGACTGTTTCCTGATCCTGGGAGAGTAGACTACAATGCCGGCTGTTCTGACTCACAGACTGTAAGTACGTTTTCATATTTAAAGAATTTGCCACTGACGATTCAAACACGAGTTTTGGGCAGTGTAGAGTAGGGCTTGTTGTTTGTCGTTTCTCCGATCACAAATGCAGATATGGTTTTATGTTACGCTCCGGCCGGACAGGGCATCATCACAGTATGGTAAGGGGCGTAACATTTCTGTCACACGTTTGAGGTATTCAGCCAATCACAACACACTGGATAGCTGGCCAATCAGAGCACACCTCGCTTTTCAGACTGATGAGCTTTGTAAAAATCGACGCGTTTCAGAAAGGCGGGGCATAGAGGAGAAACAATAATGTACAGTATGTGGAAAATAATGTGTTTTTTTTACTTTAAACCACATAAACACATTTCATTACACCAAATACACAAAATAATGTTCTTTTTAGCAACATCATATGACCCCTTTAAATTTCATTTTTGTTTGTTTTAATGTTATGGGTTATTTTGGGTTGTTCTTATTCTTAACTTTTAATCATTTTAATTCTCTATATTTATTTATTATGCATCTATTATGATTTCTATTATTTTAATGTAAAGCACTTTGAATGACCTTTTTGTATGAAATGTGCTATATAAATTTACTCATTTGTTGACTTGTTTAAATCAAATTTTTATTGATATATTTTGATGTATTTGTGGCTGTTCAGGGAGCGGAGCAGTTGTTGAGTAGAGACGGGGAGTTTCTGGTGCGTGACTCCAGCTCCAGCACGGGCGAATACGTCCTGAGCTGCATGTGGAAAAATCAGCCCATGCACTTCAAAATCATACGTGTCGTGCTGCGACCCAAACAGGTATGGCATCCGTCTCAACGTTTATAGCTTCTTTCAGATGCTGAGTCTGATGTGTGTGTGTGTGTGTGTGTGTGTGTGTAGGGTTACACCCGGGAGCTCTTTCAGTTTGAGAAAGATCAGTTCGATAACATTCCAGCATTAATTCGCTTTCATGTCGGCGGACGGCATCCCATCTCACATTCCACCGGAGCTATCATCTTTCAGCCAATCACGCGCACTCTGCCTCTACGCATCGTCAGCGAGCGCCAGG
>NW_015506831.1:81117-116926 GCF_001515645.1 Sinocyclocheilus grahami | reverse complement strand
TGTGTATAGTTGTCATAGTTACAGTGATGTGTGGGTTGTCACAGTAACAGTGATGCGTGTGTATAGTTGTCATAGTAACAGTGATGTGTGTGTTAGAAGCGGCAGTCAGCCTGCTAATCTGGAGACAGTTGGGAGACCGTCACTACAGTCCGCTCAATCTGACAGCAACCTCCGCACACGTACACACACACATACACACACACACACACACACACACACACACACACACACACATGAACATATTGAAAAACTGATCTGAGATCTGATCATCTCACAGAATGTTTTGTTGATGTCGTGCAGGTGTCCCACAGAGCTGTCCGTCACAGGAGTCCAGTCCCGCCCCCGCCTCCCTGGTGTTCCGCACAGGAAGTGAGCCTGTTCTAAGCCCAGCCGCTTCCTGCGCCGCTCCGCCCAGCCAGTCGAGTCTCGGTGGCTGTCCTTTGCGCGGTTCTGATGGACAGCTGCATTCACGTGCACCTCCCAAACCGCTGCGGATCTCCATCGTCTTCACCCCGACTCAACCTGATTCTGGTCCGGAGCCTGATTCCACCGGCCTCTATGGTGAGCTGGTGCCACAGGTGAGAGTTCATGAGCACATGCTATTTAAAGTCAACAAGACTTAGAAACTGATTTGATTTACTTACTTCATACACAATTCTGGTCTAATTATATCAGTGGGAACACAGTGATAGGAAAATACGAGATGAGATGAAATAAATATATATTCCAGTGCGTTTGCATTTGCTTGCAAAACTTTAGCATTTTCTCTGAAAAGTATTGTGTTATCCCAAGTTTTGTGAGTGAATGCAAAGGTTTGCAAGGAATGCAAAATGTTCTTGGGGGAATGCCAAAAAATGTGCAAGTGAATACAAAGTTACTTCTGGTAAAGCCATAGATTTGCCAGCAAATGCCAAGTTTCTTAGGAGAACACAAACGTTTTATGAGTGAACATTGATTTTTGTGGAAACACAAATGTTTTGCAAGCAAATGCAGAGTTTCTTGGGAGAAAGCAAACGTTTTATGAGTGGATGCATAGTTTTTTGGGGAAACACAAACGTTTTGCAGGCAAATGCAAAGTTTTTGGAGTACGCAAAAGTTTTATGAGTGAACACAATGTTTCTTATTTGTTTCTTCATATCGTTCCAGATCTGTATGACATATTTCTGCAAAATATAAAGAATTTTATTTTGAAAAACATCTCATTGTTTTTTAATGGAAGTCAATGGGGAGCAAGCAAGATTATTAGTCACCTAGTGGCAAAGAATGAATTTGCATTTTCATTCAGACCAAGTTTTCAAGTTTTCCCGGGTCTGAATATTTAAGAATATTTAGATAATTGTGCTGGAAAACAAGGCAAAAAGACTGTTAAAGAAAGTAATTTTTTTGTTAATAAAGGCTAATTCAAAATATTAATAAAAACTAATCATTTATAAATAGTACTAAAATAACACACTCGACACACATCTATCTCATCTTGAGCCTCTGTCTATCTCAGGTGGCTCGGGTCACAGGGGTGACGGTGGAGCAGAAGAGGATCATGGGAGTGGAAACCGGTCTGGAGCTCATCACGCTGCCACACGGAGGCCAGCTCAGACAGGACCTGCTGGAGAGGTGCGTGCTGCCGTGACGATGCTGATGCTGATGCTGTTGTCATGTGACGCGTGATGACGTCATGCTGTGATTCCCCATCAGGCATCACACTCTGGCTCTGGGCGTGGCGGTGGATCTTCTGGGCTGTACTGGGACAGTGAGTCAGCGGGCGATGGTGCTGCACAGGATCATCCAGCTGGCGCAGGAGCTGCGCAACACCACACACGACCTGTACGCCTTCTCCGCCGTCATGAAAGCACTGGAGCTGCCGCAGGTACCTCCTACACTGGATAAAAGCATTGGATAAAAATGTAACTAATAGATATCACCATACTTCCCCAGTTGACTGATTACATTAAGAATGGCAAAACATTTTTGTATTACAAGTCCAAATATCCAAATGAAGCATTATCTAATTAAAAACTCACTAATTTGCATTCATTTTCAGAATATTAACCTGAACACTGGATGAAGCCAGGTTGAAAATTAATTTGATTTTGTTGTCATATTAGAGCTAAAGGTTTTTCCAAAGGGGATTCTAAATAAAATATAAATCAGTGTCAAATTATCTAAATCAAATTCTGTATAAATCAGTGTGAATGATATATGAGCAAACCCCTCAGTGAAACCCTTCAGAATATAGATATGAATAACACTCCAAGATTTGGTGTGTGTAAGTGCTGCTGAAGCGGAGAAAAAACTCACAACCTTTAAATATAAGCACGTTCACCGTGTTTTTTAAGAATAAAATGTTGTATAAATCAGTGTGAATGATATATGAACAAATCCTTCAGTAAAAACATGTGGAATATAGATAGGAATAAAACTCTTAAGTTTTGGTGTGTGTAAGTGCTGCTGAAGTGGAGAAAAACGTTTAAAATATGTGGGTCAATATCACCATAGAGTGCATTTCAACCCTCACGCTTCTCAAAAATCTTGGCTTTAATTTCTATGTCCATGTCATAATGTCATAAATAGTAGACACTCAAGTACTATAGAAACTCCCACACAATTTTTTTTTTAGATAATTATGAGCCATTATTCAACGCATAGATCATAAGATATGTCCACCCTGTCATGGTCATATATATTACTGTTAAATACGTTTTCATTGCAAAATTAAGATGCAAATTATATTTTCTGAAAGGTATTATGTCCCTTTCCTAAACAGGGTTATTTGTTTGCTTTCAAATTATAAATACATGAAAGATTTTATGTAAACCATGTGTTTTTAAAGAAACTCATACTATTCGCACATGTATTTATTCTTATATGAAGAAATCTGATATTTGGATACAGTTTTTGGTTTGCATTTTATTGATCCCATACCTAGCTATTGAACACACTGGATTATATAGATATGATTGAATTATTATTTAAAATATCATTGTAAAATATCAAGATGACAGGGTGGACCAGCACATGACGGGGTGGACACATAATGCAGAACACACAAAGCATGGCAAAATATGACAATGAAACATTTATTCAACTTCGAAAAAGATAATATTAAGTGCTGCTGAAGTAGAGGAAAAACTCTTTCACACTTGTTTTATAAGAATAAAATGTTGTATAAATAATATCGCAGGTGGTGAGGTTGGAGATGACGTGGAGAGCGCTGAGGCGCAATCACACCGACAGCGCCGTGACGTTCGAGAAGAGTCTCAAGCCCTTCATGAAATCCCTGAATGAGGGTGACGGTGAGTGTTTGTCGTGATTCGACTGTGTCTCGTGTCGATGCTGAGTGAGCTTCCAGCGAGTGTTGTGTGTGATAGACGCCGTGGTGTCGGGGCCGCTGTCTCTGCCGCACATGGAGCCGCTGCTGAGGCTGATGGAGGGCGAGGACAGCGTGGAGTCCACTGACAGAGCCTGCCAGCTGCTCTACAACCTGCTGCAGTCGGCACGCAACGCCGCGCTACACGCTAACGACTGCACGCAACACGCTCACGGCCTGCTCTCCGGTACACACACATCAGCCAAATACTCTCAGTGGAAACTAGCTAAAGCCTGCACTGAACGATATTTGTAGAAACTATTTTCACTCAGAAATTGCTAGCAAATTTTACAAATAATTACAAAGGAACAGCAAGTAACACTTGTAAAATGTGTTCAAGTAATCTTTATTTACAACGTAAAACTTTGTATGTGTATATATATATATATATATGTATATAAAAACATGATTTCAGTCTTATAAAAAAGTAAACTTAAAAACAACTTTAAAAAAATTTTAATAAAACATATATATATATATATATACAATGTGCTAAATGTCTAAATGTCTAAATATTCATTACATAATTTTGTCTCTTTATGTAAAACTCAGCATTTTGATCACTCAGAAAGTTAAAAGTGACACAATGTCTACATTTTTTATTTTGTATGTTTGTCAATGCCAAAAAATATGTTTAAATATAGTCAAAATGGCTCCTTGTCAAAAAAAACACAAGAAACCAGTTACAAACAAGTCATAGCAACAATGAGAAAGTCGCTAAGTGAAATTAGCATGTTTATAGATGTGTTTTGTTTTAAGCTATATTTACACATAAAATGATTAGTTCGAAAACATTTTATTTGTTTGTTAATCGCCCAAAAATAGCCAAATGTAAAAATATGTCCAAAATAGCAGTTTGGTCACAAACAAGTTGCGGCAACAATGAGAAAGTTGCTAAGTGCTGATCAGCATATTTATGTCATTGTTCATATTTGCATTTGATTCACCTACTACATAATTAAATGTAAAATGTTCAGAGAGTAAGTTAGAAGTGATAGAATGTCTTTCTTTTTTATTTGTACGTTTGCTAAAAAACAACAACAACCTATAGCCAAAACACATTGAAGTTTCAGCAAAAATAGGCAAAGTCGCTGAATTAGGTAACAAAAAAAGCCCAAACTGGCAACACTGACACACATACACGCAAAGTGCTCTGATTGGCCGACTGACCTGTCGCTCTCTGCTTCCAGCCGGCTGGGAGCCAATCCCGGAGCTGCTGGAGGTGTTTCAGACGGAGTTCGCCCTTCGGCTCTTCTGGGGACAGATGGGCGCCAAAGCCGATCGCAAGGAGCGCTACGCCAAATTCGACAGGATCCTCACGGTCCTCTCCAACAAACTTGAACCAGATGGCAGCTCAGAGGTTTGAGCTCTGCTAGCAAACACAAGAACTGAACCACATTCGATGAATGAACCCACATCTGAGTTTAATATTCCTGTGATTTATTGTATATTCAGATTACAGTAAATGTTCAAACAGACCGGAAAGACTGTCCAAACCAAAGCACAATCAGATTATAAAGGACCTTCAGACGTGATGCTGTTGTAAAGGTGAAGTGTGTCGATTCTCTCATTATAAAATTCAATATTTTATTGCTAAAAATATGCCACGCTTCACCTTCAATTTGTTTACAGTGATGATGATTTAAAGCTGTGATTGTGTTCACACCCGAGTGAAATTTGCCAAATCTATATTTCTGACCGTTTATATGTAAAGAATATATTTGAATTTCTTAATGGATTAAAATGGAAATAAATATATCAAACTAAAAGTCTGTTTAGTTTACAGACAACATGAAAGAGCATCATGTGATTTACTTTCAAATATAGTCAGGATTAGGTGAACAGCCTACTCGATGAATTGAAAAAGGTCAGATGGGACTGAATAAAAGTCAAAAATGCACATTAAGCAAACATATAAGGAAAATAGCAGTGGAGCAAGTAAAAAAAAATGACATTTAGATGTCTGTGCACCAATGATCTCACACACCGTGGAATCCCTGGAAAATGTACTGAATTGCAAAGTTCATTTGATTTCACTTAGACTGAAAACATTAGCATTTATTAACTGTTGTGTGCAGCCAGCAGACGGAGACAAACACCAAAACACATCCTGCGCATCTAAAACCAGCCAACTCACGGCACATCTGATCTGAAACATCATTACCACATTTAAACATTCTTGCGTTTGAATTAAAAATAAATAAATACCTTAATGCCTGTTCACACCAAGAACAATAACTATACCTTTAAAGTTTTAATTAACGTTCTAATTCATTGAGAATGAGGAAGACACACAACTTCGATATCGCACTGAGGAACGATACATTCGATACGATACGATACGATACATGCATACATTCTCGAATCACTTCCAGAAAGCTTTTGTCCCACTGATAAATGATCAAAACACTGACAACAAATCAGAATACATCTTTAATAAAGACCACAGCATTTAAAGCAGCAGACTTCATAAACAGAACATTTATAAACTGATAATAAAATCAATCTTAGCGTGAATGGGCCTTAAAGGGACAGTCACCCCCAAAATAAAAATTAAGTCATCATTTACTCACACCGTGGTGTTCTAGCCCTTCTTTCGATTTCAGATATAATTTCCCACAGTATATCACAGAATGATCCCATGTCATATATTCCAAGTGTTCTGGCGGTTTATAATCTACTCGATGTAATGTATTATTTAATGAAAATCCTGACCTTGACTGTTGTTCATGTGCATGGCTGCTCAAGCATTTAAAGTGGCGGATGCACTTGTTTATATCATCCGATGATACGGACGCTAATATAGATGTCGTTATAGTTATAATTTTTTTGGGTTAAGCAGATATTTAAATTAAATATGGCAATCATTCAGCACAAGTTTGGACACACTTGACTGTTTTTATGCATCATGAAGTTACAACAATCAGAGCTGAAGGCTTCTACATGCAATATTTAACAAACGCAGCAGAAAAAGACAACGAAAAACCATTTTAAAACTACAAATGTTCAGGAAATCACCAGAAGCAGCATAATGCATGAGAGAAAAGAAAGAAATCAAAAAGTAAAAACATTCCCCGTGACATAAAAGCACAAGAGTTGATGGAGTCACATAAGCACAGCTCACACTCCTGTAAAACACACGATCAGCTGTTTCTAGATGATCTGGATGTAGGACGCCGGCACGTATCCCACGTCTCCATTGGCCCTCTGAACTCGGACCCAGCCGTCGCCCTGATCCTCCTGCATCAGACTCAGCTGCTCGCCCACATGCATGGACACGGCTCCCTCGCTGCTGCCTGAAACACACACACACACACACACACACACACACACACACACACACACACACAGAGATGCTCACCGGACCGATCTCTCAGTGTTTACTGAACACCAAAGGAGTGCAGAAAAGAGAGGAGCTCACCGTCAAAGTCATAGAGCGCTGTGCACTGACCGATGGGAACGTCGACGTCAAAGTCCTCATCAAATTCACATTCGTAGATGTTCTCTGACGGAGACAAGCTGGACTCGCTCAGCACGGAGATGTGCTCTGAACTACACACACACACATTATACCGGTTAACAAAGACATCTCAGATCAAACGCATGATCTTCAGGAGAATTTTGACAACACACGCAATCCCGCATAAAGACAGAGAGTGTTTGCTGACGGACCGACCTGGCGGGAGTGTGTTGCAGCGTCCCACCGCCGGCTTCAGTCAGCTGAACCTGCAGAACACACCTGTGTTTATATGTGTGGAAATGTTATGCGTGTGAGTCTGTGTGTGTGTGTGTGTGTGTGAGTCTCTGTGAGTGTGTCTGTGTGAGTGTGTGTGTGTCTGTCTGTCTGTCTGTGTGTCTGTGTGAGTGTGAGTGTGTGTGTGTGTGTGTGTGTGTGTGTGTGTCTGTCTGTCTGTCTGTCTGTCTGTGTGTGTGTGTGTGTGAGTCTGTGTGTGTGAGTCTGTGTGCACCTGGTATTTGTTGAGCTCTCCTCTCAGTCTGGCGATGTTATGGGCAGTCTGTGTGATCTGAGGCTGAAGGCTGGATGGATCTCCAAGCTGAGAGTTCTGCTCATAAACACCCTTCATCTTCATCAGAGCCTCGCTGACGGATGGACAGAGAGACGGACAGTGTTACAGAGTTAATGTGAACGGCAGGATTCTTAGGATCAGCTAGTTTCAGTAGTCACAGAAAGTATTGATTGTAAAAAGTGGACATGGCAACCCTTGAAGAGCGTGCTCTGTGAAGCAGCCTTACAGATGTAAACGAAGGCAGCTTAGTTAAAATCACAGAACATGACGAGTCCTTGGTCGCTGCAATATTACTCTGCTCAAAAACAGCAGATACCAAATGAGATGCCAGAACGGTGCTATAGTGACCATGCTGTCAATCACTGCAATTTTGAGAGTGTTCCATACAAACACAAAATGAGATTTAAATGTAATTATTTCTATATTTTTTGTCTATTATCTCAAGTTCTAGAAATAACATGATTTGCATGATGTGTGGTATTTCAGTGCTCAGTGAGACGGAGATGTACCTCTGCTCCGTCTCTCTCTGAAGCTCCTTCTGGATGTCATCGATCTTCTCCTGCAGACGCCTCCTTCTCTCATCCAGAGGCAGACGAGAGAGATCCTCCAGAAATGATGGCTTAAAACACACACACTGAGACATCAGTACTCCACACACTCAACACTCCGACTGACCGCTCCTGTGCCTGACACTACATGATCTTAGTATGCTTTAATCTTACATCAATCACCCCAAAACGAATGTTACTGATGAGTCATGATTTGTTTGTATGCAGTTTTCAAGCACAAACTTAGTTCGACCACACTGACCCCACACAAGATCATTCACTGGAGTCATATCACTTGTAAACAGTATAAAAATTAAAAACGAAACATTTTGCATAAAGCTGCTCACCAAGTTCTTATCAGGAGACGTCACCTGAAAATTCAAACACGTGCACAGACAAACAGTTAGTACACACATATTTACATACACACACATCATATATAAACTAATCTTAATCTAGTGTGTGCTCTATTTCAGCATGTTCACATCTGAGGCCAGTGTGATGATGGTTTGCAGTAATTCCTGCAGTACAGTGTGTGTGAGTGAGTGAGTGAGTGTGTGTGTGCAAGTGTGTGTGCGAGTGAGTGTGTGTGTGTGTGTGTGCATGTGTGCGAGTGCATGTTTATGTGGTTTATGAGGACACAAATTTGTATAATAACATGGGTATGACATAGGTATTACAACGAGAAGGTGATTTATGAGGACATTTTCAGTGTCCCCGTAATTCAAAAGGCTTATAAATAATTCAGAATGAGTTTTTTTGAAAATCTAAAAATGCAGAAAGTTTCCTGTAAGGGGTAGGTTTAGGGGTAGGTTTGGTGTAGGGCAATAGAAAATACGGTTTGTACAGTATAAAAACCATTACGCCTATGGAGAGTGCCCATAAACCATAAAAACAAACCTGTGTGTATGTGTGACTGTGTGTGAGAGAGTATGTGTGTGTGTGTGTGAGAGAGAGAGAGAGAGAGAGAGAGAGAGAGAGAGAGAGAGTGAGAGAGTGAGAGAGAGAGAGTGCGTGCGTGCGAGTGAGCGTGCGTGTGTGTGCGTACCTTGTTTTTCTTGAGGAAGAGCTGTTTGATGCGCACTTTGGGCAGGTGTGTTACTGTGTTGTCAGATGTGGCAGCTCTGACTGTTTGACTGTAATCCTCAAACTCCACTTCAGCAGGAGGCACTGCACCCGATTTATACTGCTCTACGAGAGCCATAGTGTCCTGCACACAAACACCACATCAGCACGGCCAATCACAGCGTACTTCTAACATTTACTTTAGTTTATTTATAAAACACATTTAAAAACAACAGGTGTTCAAACCAAAGTGCTGTACAACAAATAAAACAAACTTAAAAACATACCTAATCAAGAAAACAAAAGGGCCAATGAAATCTTTTTACATTGTAAAAAATGTAAGCCCATCAGACATTTAGTGTCAGGAAGACATGCCGACAGATTAGACATAGAACAGTTATTGTATTTAACAGGAAAATAAAGCTGAGTGTCGTCAGTATAGAGATGTTATGATAAATTATGTTTTCTGAAAAATACAACATACATTATAAAAATATAAAATATATGAGTGGAAGCATATATAAGGAAAAAAGAAGAGGACCCAGAATAGAGCCCTGCGGAACACCACAGGAGATCTGAACCCGAGATGAGAAACAATTTCCTAAATTAACGGGGGAAAAAAAACTGTCATTAAGGTAGGATGCAAACCACTTCAGCACAGATCCCTGAAACCCAACTACTTGATCAAGTCTTTGTAGAATGATGGCATGATCTATTGTATGAAATGCTGCACTTAAATTAAGCATGATTAAGATACAGCAAGAACCAGAGTCAAAAGAAAGTAAAATATCTTTAGTAACCTTCAACAAGGCAGATTCAGTACTATGAAATTCCCTAAAACCAGACTGAAATGAGTCAAAAATATTAGATGTACTCAGTTAAGATGAGATCTCAGAATAAACTATTTTTCCGAAACTTTTGAAATGAAAGAATTTAGATATGGGTATAGTTATTCTGATCATGCTGATCAAGATGATGTTTTTTAACAATGACTGGACTTATTCTAATGTGTGATTTTTCATTCCTGTGCTGTATGAAGAATGTCTCAGTTACTTCAGAAAAACACAGATCAAACTTCTGCCGAATCTCCTTCTCCTCAGAAGTTTCTGCTGAGAAAAAGACCCCAGTGATGTCAAATGTGTCTCCTCAAGGGTTTCAGAAGAGATCTCAATGACGTCTGTGCTCTTATTAGTCTGGATACCAAAGTCTGCAGTCAAATGTCATTTATTATGTCAAATTATTTCTTTTTAGCAATTTATTTATACTAATCAATTTGATTAAACTCTACTTATTTTAATAATTGTTTGTTTATTTTGATAAAATGTTTTAAGTATTGATTTTTAATCAAGGTGTATTTATTTTTAATCAAGTTTATTTAAATCCTATTTTACTTAATTTAATGCATTTTAATGAAATAAATAAATTTTATTTCAGATTTATTTTCATCAAAATGGATTTATTTTAATCAATTAATATTTTAATCACATTTATCAAAATTCATTAATAATTTTGTATTTCTTTTAAGCATTTTTTAGCATTTATTATAGTCAAAATGCATTTATTGTAATCAAATTTTACGCATTTGTAAATTTTTTATTATTTAAAACAAGTTTTTGTTTATTTATTAATTATTTTAATCAAAATATTTATTTTAACCCTTTTTTTATTTTAAACATTTACTTATTTATTGCAATCCCCTGATCTAGGTTATCACCACACCGTGTTCAGGAAACACTAAATGTCAGTAAATATGAACTGGAGAGATGAGAACGCACGTAACAGTGGAATGATGTAGTCACATGACCAGACTCACACATTCCTGCAGCTCCTATCAGCTCTCGTCAAACTACTGTCAGTGTTCATGCATTTCCTTAAGAGGGCTGAAGTTAGAAATCATGAACTAACATACACTATGATATTTCCATGCAAACTGCAGGGAATCCTGATCTGTGTGTGTGCGTGTGTGTGTGCGTGCGTGTGAGAGTGTGTGCGTGTGTGTGCGCGTGTCAGTGTGTGTGTGAGTGCGTGCGAGTGTGCGTGTGCATGCGTGTGTGTGTGTACCTGTTTCTCATTGATGTTCCTCCCAGTGGAGCTGATGGCGTCTAAACACTTGTTGATGTTGGGCAGGACGTTCTTCTCTGTTTCAGAGAACTGCACGTAGCCGTCGGCTAACAATCTGATGCGCCGCTCCTCCATTTCCTGCAGCTTCTGTGAGCGACAGATAGACAGACAGACAGACAGGAAGTAGAGCTCATAATATTCCAGTCAGGCTGATGATCTCTCTGATGAGAGCAGACCATGACGCACCTTATACACAGACGGGATCTCTGAGTGGTAGAAGTTGTTCTGCTCCTTATTGTATTTCTGCAGCTGTGAAGCGTACTCGTTCTTACACTCGTCTGCTAAGTGCACGCGGATGTGAGCGTGCTGTTTGGCCTAAAACACAGACACAGCATCAGATATACAGTATCTGTTACCCATGAAGCTTAAGCGCGTGTGTTGAAGGAGTCTGTACCTTGTCCACGTCTGCTTTGGTGGCGTTTGCGTCCTGCTGGACTCTCTCTGTCTGCTGATTGGCCTTCTCTGCGTCTCTCCACTCCTTCTCAAAACGCTTCTTACTCTGGATATAAACCAATACAGATGCACACAAATCAGTTAAACATTCTAGCTCACTTCATAAACATGTATACATGATAAGAAAGCAATCAATCAGTTACTCATGACGGTGTCTGAAGCAGATGCATTCAGAATAATGCATTATAATAATGCACCATCTTCACCATCATGTCTACAGTGAGACGATCACACACACACACACACACACACACACACACACACACACGCGCACACACACACTCCCGCGGTTTGAAGATGCTCTCTCCGCTCTGCTGCATTCAGGGCCGAGAGACACACGCATGATAGACCAGCACTTTTCCCATGGGATGACTTATTACAATAAATTAATACATGAAAGTGTCATTTCTGAATGCTCTTAGAACATTCAAAACATCCAGGTTCTAAAATGCTTTTCTTGTTTATGTGAATGCTAGGAAAAAGGTTAAGGGAATGCCTAATTTTGTCATTTCACAAACATCATGGGAGTTCTCAGAAGCATCTGACACATGTAGTAAGCAGTAATGTTTATGAAGCATTAGACAAACGGCCAATGTTTCAGAAGAAATGTATTATAATGTTTTTGTGCTAACGTTTGGACAACATTGTTAGATTCCTGTTAGATGTTCCAGTTAGATCTGTGTGTGTTACACAGAGAATTGTGAGTTGTGTTTTGAAAAAAAAGTGTTTTCTGAAATTGAAAACTGAGTCAGAAGCTGAGAATTAGTGTATGGTTTTGCAGATTCGGTGTGTGCTTCTGCTGTTTGAGTGTCAGCTTTCAGAAACTGTGAGACAAGTACAGATTCTGTGTGTACGCAGTTGAAAAAAAACTAATGCTACTGAAGAACGTTTATTCATAACTCCGAGAGAACATTGTCAGAATGTTCTCAGAACTTTCAAACAAAAATAATTTTGGTAACAAAAAAAAACAATCTTCAACAAATCTTCATTCAGCCAAAATAGCTGGGAATCAGCATTGCAGACTGACGGTAGTGAGGCTGTTTATCAGGGTTTAATTCTCTAATCGACTCACTTTGTGTCCTGGTCTTCTTTGACGCCTCGTCTGGAATATTTCTTACAGAGGTTCCTTTAGAGAAACACACACAAAACAGGTTAAACCAAGATGAAACATGTTAACCCTGACCACCAGCGGCCTTCAAGAACACAAGATCAAACGCCACTTTAACTATTCATTGTGCACATGGAAATATATATATTTGACAGACTTTCCAAACGCTGCTGTCAGCCTTGCATGACAATATCACAAGCTTTCTGTTGATTTGACAAACAAAATAATGGGAAGTAAATCCAGGAGGGATTGAGATGATGATGCCGCTCAACCTGTGCAGAGCTTCAGCTTTTGGACCTAATTAATATTCATGAGCCAATCCTTTTTACATCAGGGAGTCTATAGAAAAGCTGACAGAAAAACAGTTTTTTGAGGATGATGATTTTAGGGTGTGTGGCATCAGAGACCGGAAACCTCTGCTTTATGCTGTACAAACACAAACCTGAGCTGTTTGGCGTAATTCTGCTCGATCTCGGCTCTCTCTTTGACAAACTTCACGTATCGCTCCAGCAGATCCAGCCCGCTCTGAGTGTGTCTCTCAATCACATCATGCTGGTCCTGCAAACACACACGATACACAGATTTCTGAGTGTGTGTGTTTGTGTGTGTGTCTGCTTGTCACTTCACGTATCGCTCCAGCAGATCCAGCCCGCTCTGAGTGTGTCTCTCAATCACATCATGCTGGTCCTGCAAACACACACGATACACAGATTTCTGAGTGTGTGTGTGTGTGTGTGTGTGTCTGCTTGTCTGTGTGTGTGCGCGCGTTTTTGTGACAAATGAGGACAAAGGTATAACATGGGTATTACAAGGAGAAGGTGACTTTTCAGGACATTACCCCATGTCCCCACTTTTCAAAACGCTTATAAATCACACAGAATGGAGTGTATTGAAAATCTGAAATAGCAGAAAGTCTCCTGTGAGGGGTAGGTTTAGGGGTAGGGTTGGTGTAGGGCAATAGAATATACGGTCTGTACAGTATAAAAACCATTACGCCTATGGAGAGTCCCCACTTTTCACAAAAACAAACCTGAGTGTGTGAGTGTGTGTGTGTGTGAGTGAGTGAGTGAGTGAGTGAGTGAGTGTGTGAGTGTGTGAGAGAGTAAGTGAGTGAGTGTGTGTGTGTGTGTGTGTGTGTGTGTGTGTGTGTGTGTGTGAGAGTGAGTGAGTGTGTGAGTGAGTGAGTGTGTGAGGTATGCAGGACATTCAGCTCTCTAGGTGTGTCACTCTTTTCCCACATGCAACTCTCAAACTAGCTTGACAGGTCGATCTGCTTCACACTAGCAGTGACCGACGACCTGATCTGATGGGTCACGTGACACATGTGGCTTCAGCAGAAATTCATGCAACTTCTGTTGTTTTCATATGCACAGCTAATCATAAGCATCATAACCTAACTCTGTTAAAATGGTCATGTTAGCACACACCATTGCATGTTACACTTAGTTGAGTTTGTGTTTCTTATTCACTAAACATGCATCTATTTTCTCTAGGTGTGTCACTCTTTTCCCACATGCAACTCTCAAACTAGCTTGACAGGTCGATCTGCTTCACACTAGCAGTGACCGACGACCTGATCTGATGGGTCACGTGACACATGTGGCTTCAGCAGAAATTCATGCAACTTCTGTTGTTTTCATATGCACAGCTAATCATAAGCATCATAACCTAACTCTGTTAAAATGGTCATGTTAGCACACACCATTGCATGTTACACTTAGTTGAGTTTGTGTTTCTTATTCACTAAACATGCATCTATTTTAACAGGAAGGTGTGAGAGCTCACTGATCTACTTCCTGTTGGTCCAGAAACCATTCCAAAGCAAAGGAGATGAGAAATAGTTTGTGTGTTCAGAGATGATCTGACACCAGCGGTAAACCAGTTTAACCTGTACAGGTAAAGCCTCAGACACTGAAAGCAAATCACAGTGGGGCTGTCACGTGACTTAAAGAATAAATAATAGTAGCTACAAATAGGTGAACATAAATCAATGTCATTTTAATTTCTTCATAAACGATTAAGATGAGAAGTATTGCTGTTGCAACTGTCCCAACTAACCCAGTAGGATATAGACAAACCGCAACAAATGACCAAATAAAGCTTTATTGGTGCACTGGTCCACATTTGAAGTGTTTTTGCGTTGTTTTCAGTTTCAGTTTGTTGCGTTGATTAGGCTACTTTTTTACGCACGCATTTCATTTATCACTTTTGTATAATTATTTCAGCTCTTAGTGATACTTGGTATCAATATCAATATACACTTTCTGGGTCGCACTGGTTCAATTTAAATTAATAGCCATAATTGAAAAAAACAAAACAGTGTCGTTACATTTTTAATGTCAGATGTACGAATGAATGCTCTCAGGTGTGCATCTTTTTTACGCGATTTGAACGCGTCCAGTATTATCAAAAATAGCCTATTGGTTTCTAATATACATTACATATAAATATATGTGCTTGTGTCGGCATAACATAGTCTAATTTCGGACAAGTAAACTATACTTTTCCAATCATAAAAAGGTTAATCGTGAATGCAGTCAAAAGTTGTGAGAGTTGGAGTCAAGCTGAAGCACAGGTAAACACACACCTGTTTGCTTGTGAAGTAAAGAACACACTTACCCACAGATCTGAACCCCAATCCATGATCTCTGACAGATCCGACAGAAACCACTGCAGCCAACGAGCGCGAGACACGAAACTCCTCAAAGAAGCTTGTTTTAGTTCACAGTCTCTCCAGACATATATATCAGGTAATGTGGGGTCTTTACGTGTTCCCCGTCAAACACGGTTATTTCAGCAGGTACAGTGAAGAGGATCGTCTCATCTGAGCGCGAGACTGAATGTCACCTCAGCACACCTGAGCTCAGGTGCATTTGATTGTGCTTCTGAATCACTGGCCGTTCTCAGTCGATGGACTTTTGGCAGATAACAACGTCTCCAACACGGTTAAGAAATAAAAATAAAACACTGGTAAAAATTAAAGATATTTATAATCCGTAATGATGACAGTGGCCTTTGTGAACACTACTTGTAACGTTGTAACACTACACTGTCACTGACATCTACCGGATCAAAGTGTTAATACAAACTGCTACTTGATCGAGCTGGACGAATGGACCAATCACAGTCGCTTGGTGTCAGGTGGTTGGACCAATCACAGTCGTTTGGTGTCAGGTGGTTGGACCAATCACAGTCGCCCGATGACTGAATGGCCCAATCACTGTTTTATTGTTAACCTCTCAGTCTTCAGTGGTGGATCAGGGATTTGTTGTTTGTATTATTACAAAGACGTTCTTTCTACTTCTTAATATTACAGTCATTCTTACATGTGTCAGGTAAAGGACATTAGACCTGCATGATAAAATTGCATTTATTTGACTTTTCTGATTCTTTTGAATCACATCATCACTAAAAAGGCTATATTCAAAGTATAGCTTTATAGCAAAGATTTGGTGAAATTTGAAAGCCAAATTTCCATTCTTCTTACAACCAATCAGAGGCTTGGTCACCAGCGGAAATTGTGTTTTACGCTCCACAATTAACCGTCTGATTCTGCTCTTTTAGTGCACTCATTTGTTTAGTCTGTTAGTCGGTAGTTAGTTTGGGGGATTTGTTTGATTTCTTGATTTTTTTTATTTATTTTGGTCCATTAGTATTCAAAGGGTTAGTTCACTCGAAAATGAAAATTACCCCATGATTCACTCACCCTCAAGCTATCCTAGTTGTATATGACTTTATTCTTTCAGACGAATCCAGTCGGAGTTATATTAAAAACATCCTGGCTCTTCCAAGCTTTATAATGGCAGTGAATGGGTGTTGAGATTTTG
This sequence comes from Sinocyclocheilus grahami, assembly GCF_001515645.1. Classification (NCBI taxonomy): domain Eukaryota; kingdom Metazoa; phylum Chordata; class Actinopteri; order Cypriniformes; family Cyprinidae; genus Sinocyclocheilus; species Sinocyclocheilus grahami. Next base: position 100,412 of record NW_015506831.1, on the reverse strand, counting down.
AAGTCCAATAAAGTTCATCCATCCATCATAAAAGTGCTCCACACGGCTCCGGGGGGTTAATAAAGTCATTCCCGAAGTGAAGAGATGTGTTTGTGTTCGAAAAAATATACATATTTAAAACTTTATAATCCATAATCTCTAGCTTCCGCTGACTGTCACATGTGTGCTCAGGAGAGACTGGTCTTTCAGCGGATGAAGTAGGATGTAGGCGTAGAGTCTTTGTCAGTAATAGTAATAATATTTTGTTATTAAATTACTATTTTTTTTTTATTAATGACTGCTTTTCCGCAATGTCTGAAATGTCTCTATTTCTGATTGTCAACATTTGTATTTTCATCTTTAACTTAATTTTGTCCACCTGACCAAAACAATTGACCCCGTCTCACTGCTTCTCCCTCTTTCAGTCATCAGTGTCTTAAATCCGAAACAGATTCGTTCCAGCAGGATGGAAGGATGATTGACTGGGAAATGCTGGAAGCAGAACATCTATTGCAAACTAAGGTCTGTCATTTCTTCTCTCTAATGCCACATAGGTTGTTATTGTTAGTTCTTCGTGGTTTATTTGACAGATAATTCAGCACTCTTCAATAATGATTTTAGTAGTTCAGGGCTTTGTCCTGCCAATGTTTTACTGATCCCACGACACTGTATTTTTACATTTTTATTTATTTAATTATTTATTTGTTTGTTCATTCATTCATATTTTTTCTTTAAATGCAGTTGTTTTTATCAGGACAAACTTAAGATTTATTTGGTAGGATGAATCCAGAAAATTCCACAAGTATATTTAAAGGATCTTTTACACCTGTGAAGCTGAATTAAATAAATGTAAATACAACACCAACCTGAACGGACAGCTTTACAGGAATACACAGAGGTACAGTAACTCATGAATGTGTCTGTGTTGATCAGCTCAATAATAATCATCTGATGCTACCTTTGTGATTGATCTGTTGCTCTCTTGATGTGATCTGATGTGAATCTACAGTATGGGAGCCTGATGGCCAAACACCTGCTCAAGCTCTTCAGTCTCTGGCATTGTGTGACTCTCACAAGTGGGGCTTCCCCGAACTCAAGAGTCTACATTTGTAATATTAACGGATGTGTTCTCTATGGAAGACCACATATTGTTAGTATATACTACATCCCACATCAAAATTGATTTGCAAGGTGATCGATTCACAATCTGTCAAGAGTGCTTCCTATCCAAGTGATAAGACACTAACACACTATTTTATTATTTCACATACAGCATTTTAACTGAAGCGCTTTAAGCCATGCTCGTGTTGTTTTGTCATCGTTTATGCATACGGCTCTGGACAAGGACAGATCTGCTGGTACACAAAACACGTACTGTATAGAAATTCAAATTCTTTAAGTTCCTTTGCTGTTACTGTGGCAGCCAACAAGAGAACAGCTTAAGCTGATGCACATTTTTATACTTGGACATATTGAGAAAGTTTACGTTTTATTAATTCTTTTTACCCTGTTTTAACATGGATCACGACAGCATCCAAACGGAAGTTATCCTTCATGGCAGCGCTCATCGGTTACTCAGGAAAAAAGTGGATACAATCTGAAAACATTTAACACAGTAAACAGTTTAAAACGGTAATGGTTGTCATTTGCACTGCTTAATTGTGCCACAAGCTGTAGCAATCATTCACCTATTCATTCAATTAAGACACACACAACATGTGACATTTTACCCACATTTCAGTCACATAATGTACAGCTTTTGTAGGCCAGGAGTGTGTTTGAAATCTGAACACATCTGATCATCAGGTATCATTGTTCGACAGCGTTTGTTGTGTTTCCATTGCAATGACAAAACGTTTAAATATTTGACTACCTATAATGGCTGATAAAGTAGTGTTTATAAGCGCAGCACTGTTTTATGTACTGCGGTTCACCTGCTGGCAGAGAATGATTTTGCATTTTCAATAAGCCCGTCAGCTGTTTTTATTCAGACCAATGCGAAAATCAACCAATATTTTTCACGCAGCGGCAAACAAACAGCTGTAAATGTGAACAGATAAGAAGCTATGTAAGCTAATATGACTTCTAAAAATCTAAACAATTAGGACACTAAGATACAATTATGTGTTTTAAATTAATATAATAATAATTGATACATTTGACTTATGCATTTTACTAAAAATGGTTTAAAGGCTGACAATTGATGTTTATTCGTCTTCTTTTTTTGACTTGTTTTGTGAAACCTGCATCTGAAGTAAATCATTTCATTTTACAGTTTAATATGTTACCATAGACATTGCCCTACCCTGCTCATAATCTTCATTTTATTTGTGTAGCTCTTAAAAAAGCTGTAAATTAGTTTGAGGCTCCTTTGCCGGCGTAACTCTCGTGCAAAGTTTGCAAATTGCATGTGTGATATCCGTATTTCTGTGACATTACTTTTTTTTTTTCATCACTCAACTTTCATTTCAAGTGATACTAAAACAAAGTAACTGAATAAGTGAGTAAATGTGCGGTACTGTTGTGTATCTTACAAGCTGATGATAGGATGATAGGACTGTGGAGCATATCGCTCAATGTAACTGTACAATTACATTTGTACACATCTTGTGTTTCTTTGGTGAAGAGTAGTGATAAAGCTCACCAGAAAACACTGCTCTGATTAAACCTAATTTAATTTCCCGCCAAAAATGTTAATGTTCAATATTTGCTTCTTTCTTTATAGGCTTGGCAAAGAGAAATATGAAGTCCACCAATGAGTCCAACCAAAATCACTGGAACGCACATCTGTTTTAGTCTGTTTTAAAGTATGGTGCAGAGTCTTTCCCACAATCCCTTTGCTGTGGGTGAGTTGTTTTGTGCAGGCGTGTCGTCATCAAACTGGATTATGGACTCACTGTCAGATGAATCACTGGATGATACAGTGATCGCTGTGAAATCTGGACTGACTGTATCTGAAGTTTGAGGTCTGACAGGCTGTGTGTGTGTATAATAACCCATCTTCTCCAGAAAGTCCTCTAAACTCATCCTCCTGATGATCATGAGAAGGCCTCTGGAGATCCGGTAAGTGGCTTGTGGATCGTAGTTGTTTGATCGAGCGGGGTGTTGAGTCACATACACTTCGTGAAACCACTCCTCGTCGAGACTGACAATGATACGGTCCGTGTTGCTGTCGTGCTCGTCAGTATATTCATCTTCTGAGACGTAATCAGGAAGTTCTTCAGCTCCTGGTGAATTTAGATTGCCAACGACATAGTAAGGGAAATCTTCCTCATCAAGAAGTTTATTCCCATAGCATCTGTTATTAAAATGGTGAAAACCGAAATCTCCCTCGGCTGGGTCACATTCAGAGAGCATGTTATTGTCTTCGTCAAACGAAATGCATTCGTTGGCAAACCAGTAGAGGAGTTTGAGTCCGTGTCTGGGCCGGGGTCGACCGAACCTATTGTCTCTCAGCTGAGATAATTCATTTAATGTCCCCACCATGGTCCTGCACCTTCAGAAGAGAAATGAATGCATAGGTATTTATTAAAATACAAGATCACTGAAGGAGGCGTAGAATATTTTTGAAACGTTTCTGAGCAGAATTCAACTGAAAACAGTGACAATAATCAGCATATGTGAATGGAGGCACCTTTCAACTGAACAGACGTCAAAAAGGATTTGTTTATTTTATTTGCATTTCATACAATGCCTCAGCTTTAATGGGATTGAGTTTTGTGGTTACAGATGTGGGTCATTTACGTGTTGGCGACATTATTTGAACAAGCGGCGTGGAGAAAGCGTTGAGAGCAGCCGAGAGCGTCAAAAAGGTTGGGCATTCCTCGACCTTATGCAACTAAATATCGAGTGAAAAACGCCGGGCGACAACCAATGGCTGTGAAACGTAGTCAAGGCAAGATTTTGGCGTCTGTTTCCGAGTGTTTGCTGATTACTGAGTTGAAATCTCTTGTTGTTGGAAAAGTCATATGCTACGTTTCATCATTTTGAATTTTAGGTTGTACCTAGATGGCGCCAAAAAGTGTTTAGTTTGCATACTGCTGTTAAAAGAAGAAGATGAAACGCAAACAGGGTGTAAAGATTGTTTTCAGAGGCGTGCTCTGCCCTAAATTTGACACGCCCCAAATCAGTGGCATTGAGCTCAGATTTGACTTTTATCCCTTACATATTTGGATGAGTGATTTTTATATGGTGGGTATATGTGCAATAAGCAGAACATAGCCGTGAAATATTGAATTAGAATTATTTTAACTCATTTCAGATGGGTAAAGTATTTGAGTAAAATTACTTTGTTAAATCCAGATACTTGTACTTTTACTCCTACATTTACACGAAAAAAAATGTTTTAATGTAGACTTAAAAGTACAAAGTCATATGTCCTCATGTCTTACATCTTTCTGAAATGATTTTTGTGTTAAGTGTTAAGTGTTTTTTTCTCATTTTCAATCACGCTCACATACATTTAACTTTCCTTTTAAACCTCCAGTGATGCATATTTTAGTGTAAGTTACACTAAGTAAGTTTAGTGTTACATTAAATTTTTAACCCAAATGTTGGGTTAGTCCATATTTGACCCAAAGTTGGGTCAAATATGCATTTTTTAGAGTGAATATATATATATATATAAGACTAGTTCACCAAAAAATAAAAGACATAATTTTCCTGTCATCATCGTCATTCCAAACCTGCATGACTTTAAGTGGATCGCAACAATACTATATTCAAATGTCCAACTACTGTAAAATCATCAGATGGATATTTTAGCTGAAAGGTTTCAGGGTATTGAATTTAGCTTAGCATCTGCTGTGTCTGAGAGTCTTGCATAATCGCAATCAGAGAAAATGGTGATGACCGGTTTAACAGGTTTCTTTACAATGCTAAAATGAAAGAACCTAGTTTTAAAACTATATTTAAAAAGCTGACGTAGGTTTCCTTTAACTGAATTTGACATCTGTACCCTCACATCTCCAGATTATTTGTAGATTATTGAAGCTTCTTAGAAAAAGACTACATATTACAACATATTATACGCATATATGCGTATAATATGTTGTTTCATCATAAATAATCATAACAATTATAATACATTATAAAACTTACTTATTTGTGGTTATAACTTTTATGATAACACACAATGCACACCATGTTAAATCCACTTAATTTATAATGGATTATAAGTCTCATATCTTTACATTATTTATTTAAGATCTGTACAGTATTACTGATATTAAAATAAGTATAGTTAAAAGCAAATGTGCCATATTACACATTCATCTGATCAGATATCTGATCTTATGGCTGTTTAAAAAATATTATATTTATTTATCATTGTTGTTGTTGTTGTTATTTATAACTGGTCTTTGTCTGTTTTAAGTAAAATAACAAGTTAACAGTGCCAGGATATGAAACTTTTTATTAATTATAACTATGGGAAATATAATCCATTGTAAGTTAAGTGATCATTGTGTATTATAAATCATCATACTCTTAAAAGCTGTAACCAAGTAAATATTATAATGCATTATGATTAATCATATTATAAGGTTTTTTGTATATAATACATTATGCATTCATTATAATGCCTTAAAAATACTCTTGTAAGCTTCATAGAAAGTGTTACCCAATATTCAAATGATTATTATTCTGCTTCTGCTTCATTCATTTTCTCTTCCTTCTTCCTTGTTCGAAGTAGAGCTATAGTGTCATAAATAGTCTTGTTTGAAATACCATCAATTAAAAAATGTTGGTAGCTTCCACAAACAGTAATGCAAAGTAATGTTTATACTATATATGTGTAACCCAAATATTTCTTTCACAAGTGGAATAGAAAATGAGATCATACCTGTCTGAAAACCGTCATATATATCTAAACCCTGGGCTTGTTTGCTGCGGTAGAAGCACAGATAAGCTGAAAGACACGCTCACTATCTGACAAACACTGAAGCAGACGCAGACGTGGGCGTGTCGTTTCTATGGAGAGTTTGTTAACGTCACGCTTTCACCTGCTGCAGGTTTCCAAACTCTTCCTGAACATGACCTGAGCTCAGTGTGTCCAATAACAGAGACATGTATAATGTGCTCCAGAAAGAGTTTGAAAACTCCTGGATTGCTGGGACACAAGACAAGACATACCTGTTCAACATTCAGCAAGAAACAGAGGTCACATTAACTCTATGGACAGCGTAAGTCAGATGGGGTGCAAATGAAAGGGACCGAATGTTGTATCTTGAGACAGGCTTTAAAAATGCTAATCAACACAGCACATTCAAAATGCTACTCTGCATCTGCAATGAAAATTGTGTTTGTTATTTTGATTCTTACGGTAATCTGCAGACAGAGCAAAAAGACAGGATTTCTGAATTGTGTTGGTCAGCAACACCCCCAGAGTACTCAAATTATTAACCAAACTGACTAAAATGTGCATCCTTAGCTGTCATACCTGCTGTTTCATTCCAGATTTAACCGACCATCATCTAGCATCATCCATTCAAACCAGAGTGTCTTTCTTCTGGTTCTGTCTGTCTGTCTGTCTTCATATGTATGTCTCATTGCTGTCTGTCTTGTTTTACCTGTAATTTCTGAAGGTACTGATTTATATATCAGATAAGTGTGTGTTTGTTTTTAAGATTTATTCTCAGTTCCACAAATTTTCACTCTCATATATGGAGTCTCTGGCGAAAAAGGTTTCATTCATTCATGCATGCATTTATTTATTTATTTTCTGAAATGTTTCTGCTTTTACTGGTTACCATTCTGACAAAAATCCCTCCCATTGTGTGAAAATGTAGAAGTGAGCTTCTGCTCAAAGAGGCAACAGTGCAGACGAGGAACAAGAAACAACTACATCCTCATTATTCAAGGTAAGTTAATAAATTACAACTTCATGAAAAACATACTTGTATAGATTTAAAAGTGTCATGCATTAGTTTACATTAATTATAGACTTTCAGTATCAGAAAAAAATAAGACTTTGAAATTCAGAGTTTAATCACATCGCAATCCCTAACATTTGAGCACTTAGGTCCACATGTTAAGACTGATTTTCTACAAAGAAGATCTTGAGGAGTGTGGACTAGATGTCAGTGAAGGGTCGGTGTACTCTGGGTTATGCACTCAGATCTTTCAGACAGAAAAGGCTGTGTCAGAGAGAAAAGTTTACAGCTTTGTACATCTCAGTGTCCAGGAGTTCCTCGCTGCTCTCTACGTGTTTTTCAAATACAAATGCTATGGAAGAAACCAATTTCTTAAATCTTGGAGAGAAAAACTGACATGGAAACTCTCCAGAATGTCACTATTTGATCTTCATAAGTCTGCAGTCAACAAGGCTTTACAAAGCAAGAATGGACACCTGGACCTTTTCCTCCGGTTCCTGCTGGGTCTCTCACTGGAGTCCAACCAGAGTGACCTGAAGGAACTGCTGCCAAGGCTGGAAATAAAACCTGAGAATGTGAAAGACACTGCTGACTATATCAAACAGACAATAGAGACGGAGAAATCGGTAGAGAACACCATCAACCTCTTCCACTGTCTGAGTGAACTGAAAGATGACTTTGCAGAGGAAATCCAGAAGAATCTGAGCTCAGGAAATCTTTCAGCACGGCATCTCTCCTCTGCTCAATGGTCGGCTCTGGTGTTTGTGCTCCTGATGTCGGAAGAGACTCAAGAGAAGTTTGAACTGCACAAATACTGCAGATCTGAAGAAGCGCTGATGATACTGCTGCCAGTGATCAAAAACACAAGGAGAGCACTGTAAGAGTCATCTTCACATTGATCTCTAATTTTACAAAGGTGACGTGTGGGGCAAGCGATAGGGCAGGGGTGCCCAATTCTCTTCCCAGAGATCTACCTTCCTGCATAGTTTAGTTTCAACCCTTCTTCAAAACATCTGTCTGTAAATATCAAATGTTTTTTGAGGATTTTAATTAGCTGGTTCAGTGGTAGTTTAACCTGATCTAGATCTCTTTAAACAGGACTGGACCCAGAGTAATTAATAAATGTAAATTCATTGTGTGCAATATTAAATGTTAATGAATATGTATTATCAGACAAGTTCTCATTTCTTAAAATAATTTATTTTTAATTGATCAGTACATAAAATATTGGGTAAACTGTCCTTCTTGGTCTTGCCACACAAAGAGTTATGTTTAATGAAGTATTGAGTATATTTTACTTTTATTACTTTATTGCATTCAAAATCAAGTGCTTTTGTACTTTTAATTTAAAAGTATAAAGTATACATTTAAGCAGCAGTGACCAATCCTGCTCCTGGAGGGCCAACATCCAGCATATTTTAGCTCCAGGTATGTTTAATTTAGCTGGCTCAGGTATGTTTAATTAGGGTTAGAGCTAAACTTTGCAGAACAGTGGCCCTCCAGGAACAGGTCTGGACACCCCTGCATTGTAAATGTAACAAATTTAAAAGGAGTACTTTTACTGGAGTAATATTTTATTAGGGTATCTATCCACCTCTGATAACTGTTTTTGTTTTCCACAGTTTACAGTTCTGTAATCTCACTGGCCATTGTTGTGAGAGTTTGTCATCAGTTCTACAATCCTCAAACTCTGTCCTGAGAGAGCTGGATCTGAATAACAATGACCTGCAGGATTCAGGAGTGAAGCTGCTCTCTGATGGCCTGAAGAGGCCAAACTGTCTGCTGCAGATACTGAGGTTTGTTTTTAACATTGAGTACTTCAGTTAGTTCAAGTACTCATGAGTTATGTATGAGACGATATTGAAGTCATGAGTTTCGTATGAGATAAACTGTGGTAATCTGGGGCCTCATTTATAAAACTCTCCGTAGATTTCATCCTAAAAGAGTACGTACGCTCAAAAGATAGATTTTGCGTATGCACAAGTACACCAGAACCTGTGAAAAAATCGCTTTATAAATCCCAGTCAGGGGATGGTTGTGTGTACGTGCATCTTCTCCCGAAATCACCATATATGGAGCTTACAACGCCTTGTTTTACTATGCATAACCTCATCTGCATATCAATTCCATGCACATTCCCATCCATGTGACACCATGTTTAACACCGTCAAAGATAAAATACATTAAGGAAATATGAGATACGGACTATAAATGCCATTTGTGCCATGCATTCATTTTTATTTCTAAAAATCATCCAATATCCTTGTTATGTTTTAGAATAACTAGATCAAGATAAAAACAAAAATGACAAAATAAAAACTGTTTAAAATCAAATAAATATTTTAGAATAGAGTTGATCTCATTATTTTACACTGGCCAAATAGTAGCCTATTTCAATTGTTTTAAACAGTTCAAATCAAACTAAATTTAATGCAGTTTTGCTGATAAGGTGAATATGTTTTAGCTATTTTGAGTGGAAACAGATTGGCCTATTTATTGCAGTGTAAAATTGTAAGTAAAATTGCAAGTATTTTAAAAAGGAAACGTATAAATCTTACCATTTTTGTCAAGTTGTAGCCTTCAAATACTGTACTTTTCATAATGTTGTAGAGATGACTTCACACAACATCAACACCTCCGTGTAGCTGCGGTTGTACAGTAAGATATTATCATTGGTCCCATTCAAACTGGATAATGGACCATTCGACCACCGAATCCAGCAGTGTCCACCATAATAAAAGTAAGTGCGCATAATTGATCATTGTTCTCGCTAAAAAATATTTTCTCAACATGAAATCTGCAGTTCAGTTTAAAGATGAATTATTGTGCACCTATAGCACTCCTCGCTGTCAATAAAAGAGGAAAAGTGATCAAGCGCATCCACTACAAATATGTCTAAATTCATATAATTTTGGTTTAAGTTTTGCGTAATGACTTTATGTAATTTCAGTCCTTATCTCCATATGAGAGTGGAATATTTAATGAAAATGTATATATCGACATAAAGACAGAGAAATATTTTCTCAACATGAAATCTGCAGTTCAGTTTAAAGATGAATTATTGTGCACCTATAGCACTCCTCGCTGTCAATAAAAGAGGAAAAGTGATCAAGCGCATCCACTACAAATATGTCTAAATTCATATAATTTTGGTTTAAGTTTTGCGTAATGACTTTATGTAATTTCAGTCCTTATCTCCATATGAGAGTGGAATATTTAATGAAAATGTATATATCGACATAAAGACAGAGCTTAAAATCATTGTTTTTACTTCATTCATTTTCTCACTCCAGGAAAAAAGTTCGTAAGCATGGGTCAGAGTTTGCGTGCAGGTGTGCAAATTTTCCCCGTCTAGTTTGTTTTTATAAATCCCACCTTTTGTACAGAAAGTGGCATACGCCTCTTTCAGGGCTGGTTTTGTGCGTACGCAACGGTTATAAATGAGGCCCCTGGTCATTCTTTCAAAATAAACACTGACAGGATGATCAGGACCCTGGGCTTGGATTTTTTGCAGTAATGACGGGATAATCATACATTATTATGTTTATTACATGAGTACTTACAAAATAAATATATGAATATGAAATATTGATTTGGGTCTATATTATTTTATTACTGGAACATAGACAGTGTGGAGTGATATGAGAGATATGAAACTAGCACAGCTACTGTGTGTCAGAAAACAATAAACTTTTTATGTGATCATTGTTTCAGTGAAAAGTCATTATAGAGCTGTATTTTATCACAGGATAACCACATTGACCAATTGCAATCCAATTTCTTATTTCTGTGTGCATTTGTAATAGGTGTGTATCATGATTCATACAAATTTACAAAGAAAATAGGAAAGCGAAATTCAAAGAAAGGGGAGATATTATTGTGTGTTCTCAGAGTATTTCCGATTTGTAATTTCAGTATATATGAAATTACATATAAATGACTTTGTTTACATTTTTATATTAGATTACCATGTTGTAATGTCACTGCTCAGAGCTGTGAGAGTTTGTCATCAGCTCTACAATCCTCAAACTGTGTCCTGAGAGAGCTGGATCTGAGTAACAATGACCTGCAGGATTCAGGAGTGAAGCTGCTCTCTGATGCACTGAAGAGTTCGAACTGTCAGCTGCAGACACTGAGGTATTTAAGAGGGTTGGGTGTATTGGGAAAAACATAGTACAATGACAATCCCTTGTAAAAAAGTTTATAAAATTAGATAATCAAGATTAATAGAAAGTTACAGGCAGGTGAGTTTGATCGTGGTTGAAGCTAAACTCTGCAGGACTGTATATCTCAAGAGCCATAGTTGAGAAACCCTGGTATAGATGGTGTGCAGTTAGCTCTGCTCTTTACTGCCCCTTGTGCTTTAGAACATTACTCAAATGACTGTACATTTGCAGCAGTGACTATATTAAATTTAGTGGTTTTCTTTAAATATTTTTTTTTATTTAGTTGCAGTGTTAGGGTGACCAGTCATCACGTTTTCCCTGGGACATTCCTGTATTTCATCTTTCCAAAAAAGCAGAGTTTTATGCCTGTCTGGTATGTCTACATCCATGGAGCGCGTGTTCTCGTTAGTGAATGCATCCTGGACAACAGAACAATCTCGACTAACAGCAATGAAGGCAATGCTTTTCGTTTTTATAAGACTACATCAAATTCTTATACACCGTAGGGGCCAAAAGTAGTGGATATTTCTCAATACTTGCCTTTAATAACCCTGCAGAAAAATAAAATAAATAAATAAACCTTGGAAAAACAAAAGGTTCACAGGAAATAAAGCATACATTGAATACAAGATTATAATCAGTTATTAATATTTCGCTGCTTCTCCCTTGTTTTTGATCCGAGCACAACATGCTTACAAAATCCTTAATAATAAAATGTTTGAATACAGGGTGAAGATGTCCATCTTCCTAGGCCGGACATCACTTTTGGGCCACTACTATAGCTAACATTAGCTGTCCGTCCTGTATCAACTCAAAGAAATCTGGTCACCCTATCTAGTGTAATATAGTATTTAAGCATCTGATTATTCAGAAATCTTTTTTTATATCTTCCCACATACATATACATTCAACGCATTCAGAAAATATTCAGACCCCCTTCACTTCTTTCAATTTTATGTTACAGCCTGATACTACAGTCGTTTAAATAATTCCCCCCCCCCCTCATTAATCTACACTTAGAACCCCATAATGACAAAGGAAAAACAGAATTTTAAAAATGGCTGTAAATGTAAATTTTAAAAAGAAAAAAAACTGAAACATCACATTTACATAAGTAGTCAGACCCCTTGCAACAACTCTTGATATTTAGCTCTGGTGTGTAACAGATTATGTAAATTCTTTGTTTATCAGTCTGTAAAATTAATCAATCAGAATTGGGGGTCTAAGTAGGCCTCTGGGCTCTGGAATATAGAAAGGACTATACTAATGCACTGTAGCTGTGTGTTTACGTATTTATATTGTTGTTGTTTTTTTGTATTAAGTTATGTCTATTTTACTGTTTGGTTATTAATTGGTGTGGAAGTGTATTAATGTGAGACAGTACACGCTGTGAGATGCAAGACCATTTTTGGAAGAGATTCCAACAATAAAGTGTAATTGAGTTGAATTGAATGTACAGTTAACTGGTCACAATGTTGATGTGTGTCTGTAGATGATCTGATTGTGTGTGTGTATGTGTGTGTGTGTGTGAGAGAGTGTGTGTGTCTGTAGATGATCTGACTGTCTGTAGATGATCTGACTGTGTGTCTGTAGATGATCTGACCGTGTGTGTCTGTAGATTGTGTGTCTGTAGATGATCTGACTGTGTGTCTGTAGATGATCTGAGTGTGTGTGTCTGTAGATGATCTGACTGTCTGTAGATGATCTGACTGTGTGTCTGTAGATGATCTGACCGTGTGTGTCTGTAGATTGTGTGTCTGTAGATGATCTGACTGTGTGTGTGTCTGTAGATTATCTGACTGTGTCTGTAGATCTGATTGTGCGTGTCTGTAGATGATCTGTCTGTGCGTGTCTGTAGATGATCTGTCTGTGCGTGTCTGTAGATGACCTGACTGTGTGTGTCTGTAGATGACCTGACTGTGTGTGTCTGTAGATGACCTGACTGTGTGTGTCTGTAGATTGTGTGTGTCTGTAGATGATCTGTCTGTGTGTGTCTGTAGATGATCTGACTGTGTGTGTCTGTAGAGTGTGTGTCTGTAGATGATCTGAATGTGTGTCTGTAGATCTGTCTGTGTGTCTGTAGATGATCTGACTGTATGTCTGTAGATGATCTGTGTGTGTGTCTGTAGATGATCTTTCTGTGCGTGTCTGTAGGTTGTCTGGCTGTATGGTGACGGAGGAAGGCTGTGGTTATTTGTCTTCAGCTCTGAGTTCAAACCCCTCACACCTGAGAGAGCTGGATCTGAGCTACAATCACCCAGGACAATCAGGAGACCAGTTGCTCAAACACAAACTGGAGGATCCAAACTATAAACTGCAGATACTCAAGTATGTTCGGCAGTGATATGTTGATCTGTGTGTGAATGATGCAGATCTACATTAATGTGTGTTTGTGTGTTAATAGTGTGGATCATGGAGGAGAGATCATGATGACAGCAGGACTGCTAAAGTGTAGGTCTACAAACACACTCACTCAGCTAGTGACTGTTATTTTGTTATTGACATTTCTCTCTTCTTGTGTTCAGATGCCTGTGATCTCACACTGGATCTAAACACAGCAAACTCTTATATCAGTCTGTCTGAGGAGAACAGGAAGGCTATATTTGTGAAAGATCATCAGTCGTATCTTGATCATCCAGAGAGATTTGATACATGGTGTCAGGTTCTGTGTGTTGAGAGTCTGACTGGACGCTGTTACTGGGAGGCTGAATGGAGTGGATATAATGCTGAAATAGCAGTGTCATATAAAGGAATCAGCAGGAAAGGAGGAAGCTGCTGTTCGTTTGGATACAATGACAAATCCTGGAGTCTGATCTGCTCTGATAAAAGATTCTCTGTCTGGCACAATAAAAAGCGTACCGTCATATCTGCCCCCTTACTGCTGTCTAATAGAGTAGGAGTGTATGTGGATGTGTCGGCTGGCACTCTGTCCTTCTACAGTGTCTCTGACACACTCACACACTTATACACATTCAACACCACATTCACTGAATCCCTCTGTGCTGGATTTAAGGTTTATTTGAACTCTACAGTGTCTCTGTGCCAGATTACACAGATCTGTGCACGGCCATGAGAACATGTTTTATGAGGGTTGGGAATTAAACAGAATCCCTATATTAAACAGCCAACATATTTCTATACTTACAGATGAACATGAATGAGGACGGAGTTATATGCGAACAGACAGAACTCATGACTAAGAATAGCTATAATGCTAACGATTTTAGTATGTACATAAATGAATGATAATGTTGTTTAGTCCAAGTGTGCGTCAGTTATGTTGTGCGAACATAATTGCAATGCACACTTTAAAATAGCAAGGTTTTTGCTTGGCTGTCAATGTTTTTATTGTTTATCAGCTGAAATAAAAATACTGTGAAAGTGATTCCAATGATATTGTTCTAGTTTTGGTGTTGACTATTCTATTAGAATTTACATTATTTAAAAAAAAAGTTATTGTATAGTTATTGTTCTTGGTGTAAAAGTCTACAAAATGGTTAGTCGTGCTGTTCTCAAAGAAAACACAGCTGGTGAAGCTGGTTGGTCTTGCAGGGTTGAGTGTGAGTAGGTCAGCAGTCTGTATGCATTGTTTTTGCTTGTATATTTCACAATGATGTAAAGGAAAAACAATATAAGATTAAAACGTGATTTATTGTAATATATGATAACTTTGTAATTTATTTGGCCCCTTCTGTTGAAAGTAGAATGAAAAATATGTTTCATTTATGATTATATTATTAATCAATGTCATCCAAATTTCAAATAAAGAAAAATTCAAACTAATAAAACATTTTAAAGGATAAATGGATTTGTCTCCTTTTTTAAAATGATCTGTACGGTTAAAAAAACAGTTAAAATGATCTTGTGTATATTGCAAAACAAAAACATTCAGAGATATGAAAACAAATAAAAATACCAACTAAAAGTGTAATCATACGTAATCAACAACAGCAATTATGAGAAGATCTCTTTCAATGGTACAGTTAATAACTTAAAAGTTTAGAACTGAAAGTTGTTGTTTTTGAAGAATTTCATTTCATGCTCATTTGGAAACTCGCGTGTCAAAATCCAGATATCAGTCACTGATTCCAAAAAGTGCACATTGTAAAAGTTACGTCTTTGCAATCAGGAGCGTGAAATATTGTAGACGATAGTAATAGAATGACCTTTCAACAATTCCTGAGAGAGAATTAATTTAACCGAAGCCAGTGACCGGACACTAATCACCTTAATGGTCAAATAGACTCCAACAGCGTTTGTACATGCACCGTTGTTTAAGCATCCTCTGCTGAGATACCACTGATTTATGTTTTTTGCTGTGTGTCTCTGTGATTCTGTTTATTAGCTGTAGGTGTCATCACTTATTATCAATCATCACTTGAAGATTGAATCTTGTTTATTTCACTAACTGCAACACTGCTTATGTGTTACATTTAGTCTATATAGATTGGGATGATGAAGATGAACACTATTTTGCTGTGTAGTAATAAACTAGTCTGGTATAAAAAGGTGATGGAGACTTCTGGTGGCAAGCGGGAGGAATGATGGGGACCGTATTCATGACAGTGTGTGTGATTAATAATTTATTAAAATTAATTGGATAAATGTCTTGGTCTTTGTTTAACTATAACACACACTAAGAAACATAAGATGTAACTCATACAGGAGTTTTGTTGTGGTCTTGCTGAGATCATACCAGCACCCAAAAGACAACATATGCTGGTCCAGCAGCACACCTGCGTCCCATGCCGGTCCCAGAATTCAGAACACAGCACGTGCTGGTGAGCAGCAAAGCAGGATTCTTCATCAGGGGCAGGAGAGAGGGATAACATGTCTGGTGAGATGGGCTGTGCCTGTGTTATTGGAGGCTAAAGCTTCCCTGTTTTATTTATTTATTTACTTTCTTATTTTATCCAGGAGGTTGTCCTTGGGGTACCAAATCTAGGAGCTGTTCCAGTTCATCACAGTCTCTCGGTAGAAAACTTTGTTGGCAGGACTCAGCTTGGTGTTATTGTTGTTGTGGGATTTGTCATTCAGGTGCTGATGTGCAGTCCTGAGGTCATTCAAACCTGTGTTTGCAGTCGGCATTTCAAATGGGATGACTAAGCAAAATGCTGTGGCGTAGCGGTAAGAAAGTGTTTGCCATAGTGTTACATTATTACTATAATGCACTTAGCCAAAGTTAATAATCCTCTGTCGAGCCGACTGTCTGTAGGCGGGGATATAAAAGTGTGGAAGCTCCAAATGTAGCATGCTGAGGACATCTGTTGGTTAAATGCAACAAGAATGGCAAAAACTGAGAAGGGTCTGTCTGCGGACTGCAAGAGAGGAACTGGAAGGGGCCGTAACTTGAAGTTGTCCTAATCACACAGAACCATATGAGACGTCAAAACAAGATCTTGTTGGCAAGATGGCCGCTTGTATGGAGAATGTTTTCCCCCAAAATAACAGTTTAAATTGTGTGTTAAAGTCTGTAAGTCATTTTCATACAGTGGTGTTTATGGAGTTAATAATCTATTAAAACTAAGGTGTAAATTTAAGCAATATATAAGCAAAAGGTGTAAAGACGCTATCCCCTGGTTTCACAGACAAGGCTGGTCAAGACTAGTCCCAGACTAATGCATGTCTGGGCTGTTTTAACTGAAAGCAACTTGAACTGACTGATCTTAAAAAAAAAAAAAAAAAAAATTCTCAAGATGCACATCAGTAGTGTTTTAATCCAAGGCACGTTTATAAAAGCTACTTAAATATCCTAATTGAACTCTGGCTTAATCTAAACCCTGTGACCTACAGAATATAGCATATTTGTGATATTGCTGTACAAACACGTTTTATAATGCATAACTAACAGGAGCTCCATTAAGTACACGCAGAGGTGTAAAATCCAGGTTCAGAAAGTAAAAGTCCTCCACAGTATTGTGTTCCAATCACCTGGATTTGCTAATTAGCACAGTTTTTCAGCCAGGAGATCAGAGATGAGACCAAGTCATTCCTTTCAAGTCACAAGCAAGTCTTCAAGTCATATCCCAAGTCCTCAAAGAGTTAAAGTTAATGAGATAATTAAGTGACTAATTAAATGCTGATTGAGCATTAGTGATGAACACCTGCTGTTAACAATCAACATCACTGAAGAAAAGAGAAACACAAGATCTGACTTCAGCCGCAGCCTTAGATGAAATCAACTGAAAAGAAAAAAGAAATCTCTCAAGATCTGATTAAACAACTCCACAAACAGCATCACCAGCTTCACTCATTACTGACCAGACTGACTTTATTTTATGTCTGCAGAATCTCTTATTGAGAATTAACAGCGGTTTAGATGTTGATGTTTTATTGGTCAAGAAAAAAAAAAACACTGACACCATTATTGTGGCCAGTGTTTGCTTTAGTTTGTCTCTTGACTCTTTTAGGAATTCAAAGTAATTTGCTTTTATACGATTGCAATATTGTTCCACAACAAACATTTGTGCATTGCTGAACTGAACCTTGAAGTAGCAGATGAGCTTGATTCTGCTTGTAACTCATGATTAATGAACATCATGAAGTGCTCTTGCTTTGGTTTATTGACGGACATTCAGCTATTACTGAAGAGCAAAAAAATCTGATTAAACAAATGCCACCATAATGCTTCAATATTGAAAACAATTTTGTGTCAGGCTTTTAGACATGAACACTTACCATATGATCCTCAACAGTGGTGATAATTATTCATACTGCAGTGCATGATGGGAGTTTTTACTATGGTGTTACCCAGCATGCATTGCAGCATGAATCATGTTGTTGATTGTCACCATTGTTGAGATTCATATGATCATTCTTGATGTCTAAACAGCACATGAGCTTACATTTTTAGGTTATAACATATCACGTGAAGTATAATTGAATTCACAATAACTACTAGAACAGTACATTGCTCACATGCTGTAATTTCACAGAACTAATTATGCAAAACCTAAACATATAATCAAAATAAGTTATTTTGATTGTGATCATGCCCACTCATGATGACCACCTCATCATATAAACACAGTTATTATCTCCTCACTGTGCAGCACTAACATCACTGTGTTACATCTTCTCATGCATCGCTACAGAGAGAGATCTAACACAGGTGTCAAGGGTCAAGAGCACAACTAAAGCAAACACTGATCTTCATGATGGTGCCATCATTTTAACCAATAAAACATCAACATCTGATCCTCTGTAATTCTCAATTACAGCAGGTGTTCATCACTAACGCACAATCATCATTTAATTAGTCACTTAATTATCTCATTAACTTTAACTCTTTGAGGACTTGGGATTTGACTCCAGACTCGTTTGTGACTTGAAAGGAATGACGTGGTTCCTCCTCTGCTGAAATCAGCTGCTGAGTTCATGGGTGGAATAAACATATGGCAGGACTTTTACTTTCTGACCCCTGGATTTTACACCTCTGTTTATCAGGGTAGAGTAACAATGCTGACAATGCGGTAGCCGGTAACAGAATTGACAGTCCATCGGCCAATTCTGCCAATTCTGTTACTTTACAGTTCTGTTACTTACAGGGTCAACTCTGTTAATGAACTATTTTCACAAAAAAAATGTTGTTTAAAATCCTAGTAAACATTATTGATTTATTTTTGCACTCATAATATTTCAACAACATTTATTTTTTTAACTGGATATTGTATAGAATACATTTTCAGGTGAAAAATATTTGCTTCAAGTGGACGGTTCTGTGAAGACATAGTTTTTTTTTTTAAAGGTATGCATAGGTGAAGTATTATCTGTTTCAAGTGATGGAATGTAAGGACTGTTTGTCTAATGAAACAAGAAGGATCTTTCCTGTTATGATTTATTGTTATTTCTACACGTTGGCTAATTTGTCCGTAACAGAGTTGACAAACAATACCATAAAGACATCTGCTTTTTCATTAAAAGTAAAAAAAAAAGGAAGTAACTTGTGTTTGGCAAGCACTGAATTATTAAAATTAAATATGTTTTCAATAAGATACTGAAAAAAAAATCTGTTAGTGAAAAGTTTTTTTCTTACCTTTCTGCAATGCCAAATGTATCTCCAATTATAGAATCCCCCATGTAATTGTGAACATGAAATGGAAAGCTGACAGCATGAATTGTAAAATGTTTAACTCAGTTTAAATGGAGAGCAGCACACAAATGTTTTGGAGCAGACACAGTGGCAGCCAGATTGTCCTGCATGTGTTCCCTGCTCTTGCTTCTAGCTTGTGTGGTTCAGAGAGCCGTCATCATGGTCTTCCTCATCCTCTTGCTCAAC
>NW_015506831.1:74022-80793 GCF_001515645.1 Sinocyclocheilus grahami | reverse complement strand
AAAATTACATTTTGCATTTTTTTTTCATTTTAAATAAAAAAAAGAAGTAATTATTGGTTAGCATTTATCATTATTATTGCATGTAAGTGTTGGGGTGGGCAAACGATGCAATTCATTCTGGGGTAATCTTAATGTTTAAGTAGTAATACTTACATTTTTAGAGTGTAAAATCAACGGTCTTCTCCAAAGGTGAGACAGATATTGCAAACACTGAGGAAAACCGTTCTAGATTGTTGAGTTAGTGATGCTATGAGCTGTTAGTGCACCTGTCCCTCTTTTTTATTATTATTATTGCCGAACTTATAATTACATAAAAGATCAGGGAAAGATGGTTGTATCTAACCATGAACAATCATAATGGCATAAAACAGTAAAAAAAAATTAATGTGTTCACCATAGTATGAGAAAATATACACAGAAAAAAGCACAGTGACCAGGTTAAATATCTTTGAATATTTCATCTTGATGCTTCTTTAGAAGCCTGAGGGATGAAACCGAGTTAAATTCAACAAGAAAAAGAAGAAACAAAGGAGATTTAAGCCACTTTTGCTTGTGGATGAAACATTTTACAATAATTAACAAGATATTCAAGAGATGACGATTTTGGGTTTTCGTAATAGAAAAATTACAAAATGCTTTAAGGATAAAACTGGATCACATTAGTGGAGTTAAAAATATAAGAACTTGAATCAACCCAAAATGTATTGGCTATACTACAATCACAAAAAAAGTTACGCCCCTCTCTTGCAGTCCCCAGACAGATGCTATTGCAAAAACTGAAAGCGATACTGACTCACAGAAATATGAAGAAAATCTGTCTTCAAAAGTGAAAATCTCTAAGCAGTACCCAAAAGCTTCTGTTTTTCCTTTTGTGTCTTTGGCAGATGTGGTGTTTCAAGGATTTCCCCGTGACCATCATTCCCATGATTGCACTTCTGCATACCATAAATTCTCTTCAACAGACAAGGAGTCTCCGACACAAACGCACGCTCTGTAAACTGGGTCTGTATAAAAGTGGTTTTATTGTGCATGAACTGGTTTTGAGTACTGCGCACTTGGCATTGCTCAAAGATCTGGCGAGAGCGCGATTGTAGAGATCGTCACGAGGAAAGGCAGATAAAGGAAAGTGTGTGCGGAAAGCCCTTATATGGAGATGGTCTGGGCGTGTTTTATGCAAATGACTAACCTCGTGCACGTGACACTCATTTAGAATACTCCAAATGCACATTAGGACGAGATTAAAAATTCATGTCCGTACGCACGTGTTGTGAATTAGGCACAATGTTTTCATGAGAAGCTGGAAATGTGTGTACAAATACAAATAATCTGCGCAATTATTAGTGAACCAGACCCATTGCCTGACTGCATATCTGTCTGTCTGTTGCCTGGAATTGCTTGTGGTCTCAGTCAGTGTTTTGCATATTGTGAGATAAGATGTATATATACAGTATATATATAGTGTTTTGACGTCAACTTGTGATGCTTGAAAAACCAGTTTCATTCATTTCCTGTAATGGTCCTGATTTAGATTAAATTTAAAGAAAAACATTTCCAGGGATGAGTTTCAGAGGTTCTTGTCGAGACGTCGCTTCAGAGGTGCAAGAAACCTACAAGTCATCATTATTCATGGTAAGTTGATAATTACTACTTAATAAAATATTGACCTATCTGGTTGTAAAGTTCACATTGGTTATAGAGTTTTTACATTAGTTTTACATTTGCGAAAATGTAAAAGAAACGTATATTACCAAGCATTGGTTCGACACCACCGTTTGGGCTTCGGTACAATACCTCGTACCTCATACTAAATCAATACCTTAGATGACAAATAACTGCCTTAAAAGATAAGATAGTTATTTTATAGTACTCTACTGTCATTAAAAACTGTCAATTCGGATCACATTATAAATATACAGCTGCCCTAAACCAACAGTATTGGTGATTACCAAAATAATTTTACATGTCTCTGTAATGGTTAATCCACCAGTATGTGTAAACTCTTTAGTCACAGTAGTGTTTCTGATGCTAAAATATAATTATTGTTGTTGTCCATGAATTTTCCAAGTTACTGTTTTACAAAAAAGGCAGAAAAAATAGAAAAGTACTTTATTATTTTTTTTATTCAGATGCCCAATAACAGTCAATCACAACAGAGGCTGTGGAAAAGTACATAAAAACAATGGCAGCAAGAATGCGAGCTGTTATGAAGGCCAAAGGAAGCCATACAAAATATTAAATTTTTTGGTCATGTGTGTTTCAGTTTGTTATTTGCCGAAGAAATGACAATAATTTTGTTTTGCTTTCAAACAAGTTTTGACAGATTCCTAAAATATTTGTGTTTTCTCTTTAATATGACGGGTGGTCAAATAAATACATTTATTAGACTATATTTATATTGGCTGGGCCTCTGACAAACGATAATAAAGTGCTTTACTATTTTTTTCTGCCTTTCTTGTAAAATAGTAAATTTGAAAATTCATGAATAACAACAATTATAATTTAGCATCAGAAACACTACTAAAGAGCTTCCATGTAATGGTGGATTACAGAAACATAAACATTATTTTGGCACTCACCAATACTGTTACAGTGGGTACAGAAAAAAATCACACCCTTTAAAATAATCACATTTTGTTGCTTTAGAGCAGTGTTTCTCAACCCTGGTCCTGGGCGCCCCCCAACACTGCACATTTTGCATGTCTCCCTAATCTGACACACTCATTTCAGGTCCTGGAGTTTCTTCTAATGATCTAATGAGTTGAATCAGGTGTGTTTGATTAGGGAGACACACAAAAGCTGCGTCCGAAAGCCTAAGCAGCTGACTTGCTGCCTCATCAGGCAATGACTTTGCAGGCAGCGTTTTTGCATGGAGGCACCTCGTGAAACTGATTTTGGACGGGCTTCTGAGGCAGCATAACGGTTTAATGATCTACAACAAAATAGAACACATTTTACAGGATACATCTATGCTGCCTTCAGAATTCGATCAGAAGAAGGTACCTCCGGAGACAGGAAGTAAAGCAGAATCTGGATTCGGACATGCCTTGATGCCTTCCTGCCTTGGAAACGAAGACGGACACAGTTTTTGTTTTATCCAGCTGTATTTAATCAGTGCAACTTATAACATCCAAGTGAAAGATATAGCACCCGCATGTCAGAAGAAAAAAACCCTGGAATCACTGAGTTGTTTCTCTTATATACCCACTGTAGTTTAGGGTAGCTGTGGCACAATCCTTAAATTGGGTGCTGGTTGGTGCTCTAATAAACATGTTATGAAAATACTGTTATACTGTAATGTCTTGAAGAACAAAGATAAACCATTGCATCATCACAATCTTGTATTAATTGTCTTAAAATACAAAGATTGTTGACCCTTAAGCCTATTGTATCATGGCATTTCTGCAAAAAGAGTGAAAAAAGGTGAGAGAGGGAAAAGGGGTCAAACTATTTTACCTCAGTTCCCTTTGACAGTCCATAATGTCCTCTTCATGCAAATCAGATATGTGTCAACTCTTTCTTTCTTTCCTTCTTTTTCTTTCTTTCTTGTTTACGCTCATGGCACTGTTTAGTCCCACAGTCTCGATGACAGCATGCACGTTAAGTTTTGAATATTAACTGACAATAATGCATGCAATATAATTATTGTTCATGTTAATTAATATAGTTAATGTTAATAACTGAAACCTTATTGTAAAGTGTTACTAAAGTTTTATATATTGTTGTATGTGTGTTTCACAGTCTTGATGGTTTGGATTAACCCTTTAATTGCCGTATCACTTAAAACCAGACTGCCAGAGGGTTACTGTAAATGCATGTGCCCGCTGGGCACAGTTTTCCTGATGCCACCGGGGTGGCGTTTGCACTGATGGCTTGGGCCCGCCATCGCTGCTTGCAGCTATATTTATTATTATTCCGCTTCTTCTCCAAAGTGAATCGCATTTTTGGGGGCCTAAACATGCTCGAAAACTCATGAAACTTGTACACTCATCAGAACTGGTGAACATGTACATTTGATATGGTTTTCAGAATTGGGTGTGGCAAAATGGCTTGATAGCGCCACCTATACAATTTCAACGAAGTGCCCCTCGAGCTACGTTTCATGTACGTGTACGAAACTTGGTACACACATGTAACACACCAATACCTACAAAAAAGTCTCATGGTTCAAAATCCGAAACCGAACAGGAGGTCCATAATGGATGATTTTCCTGTATGATTTTTGTGCAGTTTTTGCCATTTTCAGGCCTCGTACTTTAACGAACTCCTCCTACATTTTTAATTGGATCATCTTCAAATTTGCTGAGTGTAATTATAAGGCCTTTGCGATGCTAAATTGTGAAGATCTTGAGTTTGTCAAAGGGCGTGTCCCTGGAGGCCTGACAAAGTTTGATGTTTCGCCATGAAACAGGAAGTTGCTGCAACTCAGGCAAGCAATGTCAGATCTGCCCCAAACATCACATGTTTGATAGGTGTTCTGTCCTGAACACATATCCATGCCCATATTCAGTTATAGTCATAGCGCCACCTGCTGGTAACAGGAAGTTACATGTTTTACACTTATGGACTCCTAGCAACATTTTAAAAAGCGTCAGCAAGTGTTAAATAGGCTGGCAATGTGCTAGAAACATACTAAAACATGCTAGCAACACTTAGCTAAGTGCTAAGGCATGCTATTAATGCAGTGAAACAGGAAGTTGCTGTAACTCAGGTATGCTATGTCAAATTTGCCCCTAAATTGACAAGTTTGATAAGAGTCCTGGCCTGAACACATCTACATGCCAATATTCAGTTGTAGTCATAGCACCACCTGCTGGCAACAGTAAGTGACATGTTTAACACATTAATGGACTTCTAGAAATATATTACAAAGTTTCAGCAAGTGTTAAATAGGCTAGCAACATGCTACAAACATGGTAAGGCATGCTAGCAACACTTAGCTAATTTGCTAAAGCATGCTATTAATGCAGTGAAACAGAAAGTTGATGTAACTCAGGCATGCAGTGTCCAATCTGCCCGAAACTTAACATGTTTGATGAGAGTCCTGTCCTGAACACATCTACATGCAAAGATTCAGTTTTAGTCATAGCGCCACATACTCTCAATAGGAAGTGACATGTTTAACATTGTGATGCACTATTAGCAACACCGTAAAATATACCATTTTGTGCTAAACATGTTAGAAACATGCTCAAACATGCTAGCAACACTTAGCTAAGTGTTACAGCTTGCTATTATCACTATCAAACAGGAAGTTGTTGTTGTAACTCATGCATACAATGTCCAATCTGCCTCAAACTTCACATGTTTGATTAGAGTCCTGGCCTGAAGACATCTACATGCTCATATTTGGTTAAAGTTATAGCGCCACCTACTGGCAACAGGAAGTGACATGTTTTACACTTTGATGCAATATTAGCAACACAGTAAAATATGCCATTGTGTGCTAAACATGCTAATATATGCTCAAAAATGCTAGCAACACTTACTAAGTGTTAAAGCATGCTATTAATACTATGTATGCATGAGTTACAACAACGTCCAATCTGCCCAAAACTTCACATGTTTTCTAAGAATTCTGGCCTGAACACATTTAAAGGCCAATATTCAGTTATAATTATAGCGCCACCTGCTGGCAACAGGAAATGACTTGTTTTACACTAACTTAAACATGCAATGTCCGATCTGCCCCAAACTTTACATGTTTGGTAAGACTCCTGGCCTGAAGACATCTACATGCCAATATTCAGTTATAATCTTAGCGCCACCTGTTGGCAGCAGGAAATTTGGCACAAATATTTACCACTTTAAAAGCATATTGCCCAACGTTTGCTGTTCTCCTATGGCCACTGGGTGGCAGTGAGTCCGGGTGCGAGGGCCCTTTCATCGCTGCTTGCAGCTTTAATTTTGGTTATTTTTCTACGAGTTTGTGGATATGCTCGGCCCTGGCAGCTTTTAGAGCCTGTCTATAGCTGGACATACTGTTTTTCAATGCAATTCTAAAAACTTCCAAGTTAGTTTTTCTCCATTTGCGCTCAAGACTACGAGTTTCTTTCTTGAGAGAATGGGTATTACTGTTGTACCATGGCACAGTATGTTTTTCTATAACCTTTTTCAATTTGATGGGGGCAACAGCTTCTAATGTATTAGAGAAGATACTGCCCATGTTGCTAGTTATTTCGTCTAGTTCATGTGTATTTATGGGTACACAGAGCAGTTGAGATGAATCAGGCAGGTTATGCTGAGTTCACACTGCATGATTTTCAAACTCGTCTGATTTTTTTAGATTTTCACACTGCGTGACTATCTGGGGTAGCATTCAGTTGCTGCTGTGTTCACACTGCACGATGGATCGGCGACAGGAGGTTACACACTGCATGACTTCACAATAGGAAGAATCGCTGACAACTCTGTCTGGTCCGCAATCTACGTTTCACAACAAAACACACGCGAAAAGTGATAAGGAAATAACGCGAGAACCCGCGTGCGTCAGACCGGAGTTCTCGAGCAAGACTTTAATTATTAAAAAAAATATATATATAGCCCGCAAATTGTCTGTGAGCTGATTTCCAGCTACAAGGAGAAAAAGAAAAACAGATTATGCAGGAGGGAGATGCAGGGAACAGGGATTGGGTGTTCTGCAAAGAGAGTTGGAGGTAAATAATTTTGCAGTAACTGTTATGCTGATGTTGTGGCTGGTCAAGCAAATGTTTGTGCTTGTTTCTGTATGATATAATTGTTCATATATCTATTAAAATACTGATATTCTGGTCT
>NW_015506831.1:60769-71436 GCF_001515645.1 Sinocyclocheilus grahami | reverse complement strand
CCACGACCAGTCTGATGGGGCTCATGCTTATAATAGTAGCTTGGTGGAGTAGACTCATTTAGACCAATCTAATCATTAGGTTTTAGCCAGGTTTCAGTCAAGCAGAGTACATCAAAACGATTATCTGTGATCATTTCATTTACAATAACTGCTTTGGGTGAGAGTGATCTAATGTTTAGGAGCCCAAACTTTAAAAATGGTTTTTGTTCATTTATTTTAAATTGTTCTGGTTTAATCACGATCAGATTTTTTCTAGATCCTGCATTAAATTTATATTTTGACCTCACTATTCGGGGAACAGACACAGTCTTTATAGATTGGACAGCACAAGTACTTCTATCATTTAAGCGGGTAGAACACAAGTCATCAGGGCAGTTATTTGAGATTTGGCTTACTAGTCACATGGAGCGCAGCGTCCTGGAGATGTTGTCCGACATGAGTTCCGCTCCGACTCTGCTGGGATGCAGACCATCAGCGCGAAACAGCCTAGGACGCTCCCAGAAAAGATTCCAATTATTAACAAAGAGCAGTTTCTGTTCTTTACACCATGACAATAACCATTCATTTAAAGCAAAATGTCTACTGAATCTTTCGTGTCCTCGTCGATACGTGGGAAGCGGTCCTGACACGATGATCGTCGTCGCGGGCGATGTGCGGCGCACCGTCTCGATCAGGCTCCTGAAGTCCCTCTTCAGTCTGCCGCAGCTTGGTGTCATTCACGCCAGCGTACAGCACCACAGCGCCGATTTAAAGTTCTGAGGATTGACATCACAGAGTTTATCTGTATTATGGTGCTGATGTGTGAATGATCTCTTAATGATAAAAAGATTGCTGTTGCTAGTGTGAATAGTAGATTTGTGTATTTACTGGAAAAGTCATTTAGATCATTTTATGGTTATTTACTTGGATTACAGTGTGAAAGAGGCAACCGTGTAATAATATTAAATGCCAGTGAATCTTCACACATCAAGCAAGTTGTAGTCAACTTTAACCCATTTAGGGATGGAGTAAATCTTTTTACCCAAAATATTAGGGATGCAGCAATGTATCAGTCAGTATTCTATATTGACAATTAATTTATTAATTTAGCAGATGCTTTTATTCAAAGCGACTTACAAATGCAAGGAATGAAAGAAGCAGTTTATCCAACAAAAGGGCATCAATAAACTCAGAGCTTGTAAGGATTTCCCCTGTTTCTGTCTGCCTGAGTTCTCACTGACTACGTTTACATGGACATCAGTAATCTAATTATTTACCTTATTCTAAATAAGACAATGATTAAGGTGTTTACATGAGCTGCTTTTAGAATATTCCTTTCATGTTCCCGTTTTACATGTTATAGTACATAGATCGATTAATGGCACACGTCATTACGTCCCCACGCCATCTGACGTCCCCTCCAGAATATAACATAGTTCGTCTTCGTGATGATGCCATATACAGTTGTGGGTGTTTCATTTTAAATTTTATGAAAGCTTCAAGTGCAGTTAATTATTTGTACGTGCAAACAGACGACGGCAGTGTTGAAGCTCTTTTGTTTGCCGTCAAACGGTTAACCACTGTTGTGTGTATCCTGTCGCAAAATGTGGCGAAAAGTCCTACACGACGGTAATAATGTGATTAAGGTGTGTACATGTCTATACTGCACTTCAATAATGCGACTAAAATAGGAATGCTCTACATGTCTCAGTTCGATATCTATTTACTTCGAGTATGACTTTAGCCGGATTAAGGTAATTAAAAATCTCTGTTTACATGGTAGATTCTTAATCAGAGTATTGTATTAATCATATTAAAATCAGATTATTGTTGTCCATGTAAACGTACTCATTGATTGTTAGTTGATAGGGTTTCTAATTGAGTTATACACAGTGGCGGACTGGCCATCTGGAGCACTGGGAGTTTTCCTGGTGGGCCGCTGTACAATGTGGGCCGGCCCATTGTGTAAATGTAAAGAATGAATTACAGTAAACGTAGCCTATCCCTCCATCGGCACAGACGAATGGCCCGCGCGGCCCACTTGAGACAAACATTCTTGTTAATTTAGTGCGTTCTGGCTCAGTCAGTGCAGCCGCAGCGGCTTAAAAGTGCTTGTCAATGTCAAAATGTTTTAACCAATCAAATCGAAGAAGGCGGGATTTACTGTTCACAGAAGCTGAGATGAGATGAGCTGAGCTGACCATTTGAATGCGAGTTGAGGTAAGATGTAAACATATGATATGTTAAATATGATGAGACAATTCAGCAATATTTGCCAACGGTTTACAAAAAATGTTTAATGACAGACATTCATTTTCAGGCATGCAAACTACTAGGCCTACTGGTCTTTTCGAATTTCTCAGATTTAAATGCCATTTACATTGTTTGCCACTGCGTAGGCTATAGAGAAACATTAACGTAGCCGTTTTCAAAATTGTGTATACATAAATAATTTGTAATAAGTATATCTTTACTGTCACTTAAATCAATTTAATGCAACCTTGTTGAATAAAATATTATTATTATTTTAAATCTTACTCTAGAATGAATGGTGTGTTCAGTATCACATTTTCCACAAAAATATGAAGCAGCACAACTGTGTTCAACAGTGATAATTAATCATGAATGTTTTTCGAGCAATTCAGCATATTAGAATGATTTCTGAAGATCATGTGACACTGAAGACTGGAGTAATGATGCTGAAAATACAGCAGAGCATTGTTATATGGACTGATATTATGGTATAGGCATATAACTTTAGTTATATTAGTGAATAAATAGTGTGTGTTCCACAGTTATTGTCAAGTGTTCATGAGATGGATGGCCTGAGGGAACCACCGACGTCAGCTGATGTTGATATTTTGTTGTTTTTAGGTTGTGTAACCAAAATCCAATGTTAAGTCAACGTCAAACTGACATCAAATATTGACGTCAACCCGATTTTCATTTTCCAACCAAAATGCAACGTCAAACTGACGTTACATAGACGTCCGGTGCCTGCTGGAATATAACACAGAATCACCATATTACAGTAATCTGCAGAAGTGCAAAAAAACAGGCTTTCTGAAGTGTTTTACATGGAGTTGGTCAACAACACCCTCGGAGTACTCAAATTAGTAAACAAACTAATTAAAACAGCAGGTATGACGGCTAAGGTTGCACATTTTAGTCTGTGTTTATTTCCAAATTTAATCAACCATCATCAAGCACAGGGTTTTTCTCAACCCTGGTCTTGGGTGCCCTTCAACACTGCACATTTTTAAATTATCCACCAAATTATCATCATTTTTGTAAGTTAACAACGATGCCACCTCAGTAAATTTGTAAAATATTAAACTGAGTGATTGCCTACACAACATATTTTAATATAATGTATGAAATAAACGTTAAAGCAGAAATAAGAAAGATTTAAAGGCCATCTCTCATTAAAACTCGCTCGCTCCCGCTCTCTCTTCCAGCTCGCCGGTTCTCCGCATTGGATTGTGGGAAATAATGCTTCAGCAAGTGTACATCGGTTGTACACTCGAAATCAGAATGCATTGTGGGTAAAAAGTTGTAAACGAATGTAGGGAAAGAAGTAGTTCACTTTGGACAGCACTACAAAATGGATGACACCCGATATAGTGCACTATATAGTGGATAGGGAGGGGTTTCGGACATAGCTAAAGGCTGCGTAATTCGAACAGCACATTTGAAGGCTGATTGCATCACTGCAGCGCAACGAAGGCTGCCACAATTCTAGTGCGACTTCAAATACGCCCTCCGTTTCACAGGCAAATGAAGGATACATCAGATGGATCCTTCACAATAAATATGTTAAATATAAGAACAAATCAATTTTCTATACTAATTGGTTTAAAAATGGGATTCTAATGGTCTCACAGTTGATAAATAATGAAGGATATTTACTTACATATACTGAATTTTTTGAGAAATTTGGTATTCCAATACCTCCGCATGAATATAGTATTGTAATTGATGCAATACCAGCAGGATTTGTGAGGCTTTTAAAGGGATTTAGTGAATCTAAGCAATCAACATTTAAAAAAAGAGATCTTATTAAACGGTATTGATATCAAAGATAGAAAATATAATAATTAATTTTTTAGATGCTTGATTCACTGCCCTGCAACACTTCGATGTACTTCTGGAATAACCATTTTGAGAATATCAACTGGAAATTGATTTGGACTTGTTGCTACCCCACTGAAATGATGATTCAAGTAGACACTGTAAGAACTACGAACACACAAAACAAAAACCGAAACAAACAATACATAAACCAAATACGAAACCAGACATTACATTACGCATCATACAATGCACAAAATCATTATTACCCTTTTCAGTGAGATGCACACACACCCAAATGGCGGAAATGGGTCGCGATTTATACAGTCCGATTTGCGCGTTAAGTTCATTTTAAAATAAAAGTCCTTTAGCTGCTCCGTATAAAAGGGTCAATGCAACGCAATGCAGACTTCATATATTCGGTTTAACAAATTGGCAGTCCTTTACACTCCCACCAAATCATGAGTCACAATACACAAATGATTTAAAAAATACCATGACCCACAATACAATGCATATAAAAATACATAGTTAAGAAAACAACAAAGAAAAAAAGGAATTAACAAGCCTCCAACAGTAAAACCAACTTCTGGACTGGACGTTCAATTACGGAAAGCTTACTAAGACTCTCCAGATTTCCCCCAAATTTTTATCACCAAGATGAACCTGAACTCTCCTCACAAGCCCATCTGAATCTATGGTAGTTTCTACAACCCTACCTAAAGACCATTTATGCCTGGGTAGATCATTGTCCTTGATGATCACTATATCCCCTACTAACGGATTTCTCCTAGGGGTATGCCAGCGCTGTCTAACAGCAATATTAGAAAGATATTCTTTGCACCAGCTACTCCAAAATTGTTCAGCAAGATATTAGACATGGCGCCATCTTTTCCTGGCATATAGATATCTAGTGAACTTGCCTGGAGGGGGTAAAGCAATAGTGGATTTCATTGTAAGAAAATGATTTGGCGTTATTGGTTCAAGACTATTTGGATCACTTAAATTGTCGAGTGAGTAGACGACTGTTTACAATTGACATTGCTTCATAAAAGAATGCTCTTAGAGAGGAATCATCAATTCGTTCTGAAGCCATCAAAAGTGTAGACTGAAGAACACTTCTAACAGTCCTAATCTGTCGTTCCCATACACCTCCTGTATGACTTGCACCTGGTGCGTTCAAGACAAAGTCACACTGATTATCAGCTAAGAAATAATTCAGCTTCTCAATGTCAAGTTCCTTGAGGGCTTTAGTTAACTCATTCTTTGCACCCATGTCAAAGTCCCACTAGACGTACCATCTAGAGTTCTTCATACAATGAATGGAGGACGCTGAATGCCGGCTTTTCTTTTTATTTCGTTTTTCCCAAGCCAATGAAGTGCAGAGTGCTCACAGGTGCAAAACATAGAAATAATTCCATAGGGGAAAATCTCTTAAGGGTACCAATAAAAATCCTACTTCAAAGTACAAAAACAAACAAATAAACAAACAAACAAACAAACAAACCAAAACAAACAACTTTGGTTCAGGTTTAACAATGATTCAATCAGAGGACTCCTCAATAGCTACTGCACCCCAGCTAAAGACTCCCTGACTGCTTCATTACATGAGAATTTATACACTTGGGTTCAACCATTTCCCAGAAGCCGTAATATCACATGACAATAATATGAAGTATTAACACATAAAAGGATTAAACATCGAATAACACTATTTCCTTCAATACACCAAATATCAATAGCACAATATACCATAACTTCAATTTAGCAATAATTATAGAAAGTCAAATACAAGAACTCATAAAACAGTTTCCACCCCTTTCCACTTGGTATCTCCCACTCCCCATGATGCAACACAGGAAAGGTATAAAAAGGCTGACAAAAGTCCGTTCGGGTCTTTTACTCAGTTCAAGATGGCCACCACTATGTATGCTGATCCAGGTAATAGCCAACAGTTTATAAGAAAAGCTTAAATGTCCACTGGTTTTAGTGCCCAGGTGTGTAAATGTGTATGTGTATGTGTATGTATGTGTGTGTGGGTGTCATCCATCTCTCCACCTTGCTGACACATCAAGGTAAATAAAGAGTCTTAAAACCCAAGTATGTGTTTATGTCTTAATACAAAAAAGGGCTAGGCAGAGGGAACAGAGGGCAGCACTGTGACAACCCACAAAGTTACTTCCTTGATCAGATTTAATCTGCCGAACTGCTCCACGTAAGGCAATAAAGCAACATAAGCCATTAACGAAAGAATCTGTTAACAAAGAATCAAGCATCTCAATGTGAATGGCACGGGAAAGAAAGACAGGTAAAGATCAATCCATATCTTTTATACACCTTTCGTCCTGGTTTCACAGAAAATGGACCGAAACAGCCCATACCACGGTAAGTGAACGGGGGCGAGGGATTCACTCTCTCTGAAGGCAAGTAAGCCATCCTTTGCTCTTCCACTGGTCACCTATGTTTTCTACAGGTGACACAATTACGCACATAAGATGCTGCAGCACGATTAATGCCAGGGATCCAAAAACCCATTGAACAGATTTCATTGATGGTAAACCCTTTACCTTGATGCTTAACTCTTTCATGGCAATCAGCTATGATCAACCTTGTAATATGATGGTTTTTGGGAATAATTCCGGGATGTTTAAGTGAATGGCAAAGAGAAGAGTTACCAAGTTGTCCTCCAACCTGAAGCACACCGTCAGTCAAGAAATGACAAGAAAAGGCTGTGCAATTCATTGTGAGATGACAACTGGGCACCTTTACTTAACACTTTCAGTTCGGTGTGAAACACATGGTTTTGTAGAAGTTAACTATTAGGCACTCTGCCCTTTCTCTCTCCTCAACTGTAGAAAGACTGATTGATTTATCCTTGTTAATTCGTCGTTGAATGTGTGCAATTGCTCTGACCACATGAGACCAAGATGAAAACTTGCACAGGCGATTTACAATAGTTCCCTGCTCCACTGCCTTTGTGTTAAATGTATGGCCTCATAACTTCTGACTTCAGAATCACTTCGTTCTAATTCTGGAACTTCACTAGATGGGAGGGCAATTTCCTTATTCCACAAGAACCCTGGCACCGTGAACCAGTTAGACGAGATCAGTTCATCCACGATGAGACCTCTTGAGACATCTTTTGTTGGAACATATCTCCATTGCTGCGGCACAGTGCTTAAATGAATCTTTTGTACTCTGTTAGCAACAAACGTGTGGAATCGTTTGGCCTCATTATTGATGTATCCCAGAACAACCTTAGAGTCGGTCCAGAAAAATTCGGTAATGTCTGTATATCGAAGCTCTTCTTTGAGGATTCTACTGACACTTACTGAAACAACTGCAGCTGTTAACTCCAACCTCGGAATAGTTGTAATCTTTATCGGGGACACACGAGACTTTGCCATTGCAAGAGCAACATGAACATCTTCTCTTTCATTTTTTTATCTCAGATATGAGCACTGCCCGTACCCACTAGAACTAGCATCCGAAAAATGATGCAGCTCCACTTCTTTCACCCTTCCAAACGCAGAAGGAACATATGTGTGGAGAAGAGTAACTTTCAAGTTGTTCAGATCCCTTTTCCAGCACTCCCACCTTGGCTGCAACTCATAACTCAGTGTGTCATCCTAACCTGCACCCTGTCTACATACTTCCTGAAGTATCTTCTTTCCACGAAGGATGAATGGAGCTAAAAAACCTAATGGGTCATACAATGATGCAATCGTAGACAAGATTCCACGTCGATTTGCTGGCTGCTCCTTGAGACAAACATCAAACTTAAAACAGTCAAGTTTCACATTCCACTGAATTCCCAGTGTTCACTCTATCAAGGAATCGTCAAACGAAAGATCAGGTTCTTTTATATCATTAGCACGTTCTGAAGGAGGGATACTTTCCAAGACAGCTTTATCATTACACACAAATTTGTGAAGTCTAAGACCACCAATATCACAAAGTTCTCGAGCTTCTCGAGCAAGCTGAATTGCATCCTCTGTTGTCTGTACACTTGTAACACCATCATCTACATAACAGTTATTCATTACAAAGTCAAAGCCCAAAGGATACTGATCTTTATTGATGAATGAAGGATTTAGAAGGGTACAACTGATGGACACTTCGGGCTCCCATGATCCTTTGCGCAGATTCTTTGCATGATGACGGTGGCTCCGTGTGGGCACGTGATGATGACGCAGAAGGGCACTTCAAGAAACAGTTGTTTGGTCCCCTACACCCTTCAAACCTTCGAAGCTCTCACTCCGGAGGGTAAACCCTTTGAAGGGATTAGGGATGAGCCCTTCCGAATGGAATGCAAGGCATATCAATCAGAACACAGTTCATGCACATAGCTCTCTTCTAACGAGCTGTTTATCTGAATCAGGTGTGTTAAACAAGACAGACATGCAAAATATGCAGAGCGGGGAGGCGCGAGGACTAGAATTGAAAACCACTGACATAGAGCTTGCATCCGCTCTCTACCCCCTGCATGTTCAACAGCGACCACACCCCATTTTGCAGCCAATCACAGGCCTAAACATTCAACAGCACATTACAGTTTACTATCAGCTGAAGTTGGAAATTTCCTAAAACTAACAAAGCATTCTTGTAATCTAAACAGCAAAAACACTTGCTCTTTTTTGTGAACAAACGCCAATGAGCACTAGATGTATGTGTGTTAAGAACTGTTAATAAATTAGCTATGTGACATGTTCAAAGAAGCCTGGCTTCATATTGCTACCTGA
The DNA here is from genome assembly GCF_001515645.1 of Sinocyclocheilus grahami. Lineage (NCBI taxonomy): Eukaryota > Metazoa > Chordata > Actinopteri > Cypriniformes > Cyprinidae > Sinocyclocheilus > Sinocyclocheilus grahami. Next base: position 62,644 of record NW_015506831.1, on the reverse strand, counting down.
AATACAACAGAGTAACTGTCTATGTTTTTATTAACAAGACTGCGCAATGATAGAGGAGAGGTCAGAAAAAAGATGGGACTAAATTAATTTGTGTATAAAGTTGCATATATACAGTGGGTACGGAAAGTATTCAGACCCCCTTAAATTTTTCACTCTTTGTTATATTTCAGCCATTTGCTAAAATCATTTAAGTAAAAATTTTTTTCCTCATTAATGTACACACAGCACCCCATATTGACAGAAAAACACAGAATTGTTGACATTTTTGCAGATTTATTAAAAAAGAAAAACTGAAATATCACATGGTCCTAAGTATTCAGGCCCTTTGCTCAGTATTTAGTAGAAGCACCCTTTTGATCTAATACAGCCATGAGTCTTTTTGGGAAAGATGCAACAAGTTTTTCATACCTGGATTTGGGGATCCTCTGCCATTCCTCCTTGCAGATCCTCTCCAGTTCTGTCTGGTTGGATGGTAAACGTTGGTGGACAGCCATTTTTAGGTCTCTCCAGAGATGCTCAATTGGGTTTAAGTCAGGGCTCGGGCTGGGCCATTCAAGAACAGTCACAGAGTTGTTCTGAAGCCACTCCTTCGTTATTTTAGCTGTGCGCTTAAGGTCATTGTCTTGTTGGAAGGTAAACCTTCAGCCCAGTCGGAGGTCCTGAGCACTCTGGAGAAGGTTTTCGTCCAGGATATCCCTGTACTTGGCCGCATTCATCTTTCCCTCAATTGCAACCAGTCGTCCTGTCCCTGCAGCTGAAAAACACCCCCACAGCAGGGTGCTGCCACCACCATGCTTCACTGTTGGGACAGGTGATGAGCAGTGCCTGGTTTTCTCCACACATACCACTTAGAATTAAGGCCAAAAAGTTCTATCTTGGCCTCATCCGACCAGAGAATCTTATTTCTCACCATCTCACAACTCCATGCGGGCTTTCATGTGTCTTGCACTGAGGAGAGGCTTCCGTCGGGCCACTCTGCCATAAAGCCCCAACTGGTGGAGGGCTGCAGGGATGGTTGACTTTCTACAACTTTCTCCCATCTCCCGACTGCATCTCTGGAGCTCAGCCACACTGATCTTTGGGTTCTTCTTTACCTCTCTCACCAAGGCTCTTCTCCCCCGATAGCTCAGTTTGGCCAGACGGCCAGCTCTAGGAAGGGTTCTGGTCATCCCAAACGTCTTCCATTTAAGGAATGGAGGCCACTGTGCTCTTGGGAACCTTAAGTGCAGCAGAAATTTTTTTGTAACCTTGGCCAGATCTGTGCCTTGCCACAATTCTGTCTCTGAGCTCTTCAGGCAGTTCCTTTGACCTCATAATTCTCATTTGCTCTGACATGCACTGTGAGCGGTAAGGTCTTATATAGACAGGTGTGTGGCTTTCCAAATCAAGTCCAATCAGTATAATCAAACAAAGCTGGACTCAAATGAAGGTGTAGAACCATCTCAAGGATGATCAGAAGAAATGGACAGCACCGGAGTTAAATATATGAGTGTCACAGCAAAGGGTCTGAATACTTAGGACCATGTGATATTTCAGTTTTTCTTTAATAAATCTGCAAAAATGTCAACAATTCTGTGTTTTTCTGTCAATATGGGGTGATGTGTGTACATTAATGAGGAAAAAAATGAACTTAAATGATTTTAGCAAATGGCTACAATATAACAAAGAGTGAAAAATTTAAGGGGGTCTCAATACTTTCCGTACCCACTGTACATACACTATCATTCAACAAAATTAAATATATATATATACATACACTACCATTCAACAAAATTTAAAATATATATATACATACACTACCATTCAAAAGTTTGGGGTCGGGTCGGCAAGATTTTTTAAAATGTTTTTTTTATGCTCACCAAGGCTGCATTTATT
>NW_015506831.1:57712-59141 GCF_001515645.1 Sinocyclocheilus grahami | reverse complement strand
ATATATATATATATATATATATATATATATATATATATATATATATATATATTAACAATAGATACAAAACATGATGTAAATTTTTGACTTTAGTTTACTAATAAATGGGAATATCTGTTTAAAAAATGTTGTTGATTTACCATATAAAGTGTTGTATTTATAGGGAAAGTTTTCAGTTTATGAGCAGTTGAGCTGAATTCCTCATTTATTGTTTCTGATGTCTATTGTGGAGAAAAATCTACAACAACACATAATGCCTTTCATTGCTGCAATTTATTGAAGTGTATTGTTGATTTGTTTCCGTTGTAAATTTTAAAAAAGTGACCCAAAACAAAAAAATAAAAAAATAATTGATGAGAGTACACAACACAACAGATTTACTAAGTTATACAGTTACAGAGGAAAGGAAACCCTTAAACCTTAATTTGATTGATTTGTATTTTGTTTTTGAGAAACACTGTAATGTTGCTTCAAAGGTCTAAGATACACGTCTGATCTTCATGATGATGGATTTCATACCAACAGTGAAACTGTTCTTCCAGGTCTTCCATATATTTCCAATGGCATAATGGGTGGAATCTTCACCCCATAAATACACACCATTGGGGTTTGCTGCGTGACACGTTTTGTACCAAAATCCCCCGAGATACTGTCTGGCACAGTTAGTTGCATTAGAGTCTTGATCCCTGTCAAAGGTGGAGAATTTCTGATTGCTGTGTTCGGTTAAAGAGTCGCCTGCAGAGATGAAGAGCATCAGTTTTAACATAATTTGTAACAGGCTCTCGTTCTTCATTCTTTAATGAATATTTGAAAAATGTAAACATTTTATGTAATGTTATTTTGAAGAATGAGACAAATATATAATATTTACAATGTGGACATGAAGAATACTTCACTGAAATGTGACGTCAAGAAAAAAACAATCAAAAGTATATGAACAAGTGTGCATTTACGCAATTGATAATTGTGAAGAAATGAGTATGAATGACAGTGTCCTACCTGCTCCTCCAGCCTTGAATCCTGAAACATGCAGTTTATACCCATCAGTTTCAGGACCCACAGAGAAGAATGAGAACAGAGCAAAATCTTTCCTTCCAAGAAAGTCTTCCAGATCCACTCTCAGCATGTACTTACTGTTGCGTGTCAGCTGGTACATGTTCTCCAGCCCTGATCAAACACACACATGAAGAACACGCTCAACCAAACACTGGACATGAACATCCACACAAACACACATGAAGAACACGTTCAACCAAACACTGGACATGAACATCCACACAAACACACAGATGAAGAACACGCTCAACCAAACACTGGACATGAACATCCACACACACACACACATGAAGAACACGCTCAACCAAACACTGGATATGAACATCCTCACAAACACACAGATGAAGAACACGCTCAACCAAACACTGGACAT
>NW_015506831.1:54276-56949 GCF_001515645.1 Sinocyclocheilus grahami | reverse complement strand
AAACCCAGACAGGAACGTCATCTGTTGGATAGATGGGATAAATCCCACTGATTTTTTGTCCTGACTTATAGATGTCAGAGCAGTCGAATGGCATGAATTTACAGTCATTGCCCAATACAACTGGAAGAAGAGCCACCAAAAACAACATCATCTACAGAGACAGAGAGAAAGAGATTAACTTCACACTGAAATGAAGCTGCAAACATCTTTAGGAATGTAGAGTTATTGATGAACTTACTTCCCACTTCTCAGGCTTTCCTCAGTAGATCACAACAGAGATCTGTTTTACCTAGACAAAAATAACAAACACTTGTCTGAAATTTCAAATTTATGAATTTTCTGTAAAGTAACTCACCATTTGTGTTGTTCTGTTTGAAACAAACAGTCCTTATATATCTGTCAGATTTTCAGGCTCCTCCTCTGCATCTTTAAATGTCCACTATGAAGCTCTAGATGTCTAGCTACATGATCATATTATCTGTAATTTATGTTTAGAGAAAGAGAGAGGGAGATTCAAAATTAAATATTGGATTCTGTATTTAGCCTCAGTGCAAATAACCCATCCTGCTGGCAAAGGTTATTTACACACTAACTCGCACACCATCGCTTATAACAAAGACCAAAACGGCCACAACTATTTTATTTATATTATTTAATTTAATTATATTTAAAGTGTACTTTGCCTCTGACACACTCCTCTGACACAGCCTGACTACTTGCACTCAGATGATCTTGTAGAGCCAGACATATATATTTTGATAGCAAACCCAGCTAACAAAATATGTCCTCTGAATGTTCAAAATGTCCAGATTTTTAAATGTTTTAAAAGCGGTTTTCTCTAGCTTATATGAAAGATAAGGGAACTTTCCATATTATCATTCTGCAAACATTATGCGAATGTTACTCTCGAATGGGAACGTTCTGAAAGAAGCAGCAATATTTAAAAAAACGGTAGATGAAGTCCATCCAAAACATTTGTGCTAATGTATTGAGTACATTAGTAAATACCAGAGAATTTGGAACAAACATTCTGTTCATGTTCATTCTGTTCATGAAAAAAGGTCAAGTAAGTGAATTGTGTTTTAGGAGCAGCTGGCCTGAGTTTGAATCTATTCCTATAACTTATTAGCTCAGAGTAATTCATTTTAATCTAAAATGAAGAACATATTAGAAAAGTGGAAGGAAATTTAGGGGTATTTAATAGACCTATAATAGAAATTGGATGTGGTGTCCTCACACTGAATAGATTGACTGAACCTTGACCCATGTAACTCAAAGTAAAATGTTCTGGAATAAAATTTGAAAGTAAATAATGTTTTTTTGTGCTGACGTTTCGAGAACGTTAATAAATACCAAATAACTTTGAACAAAAATACTGACAGAATGTTTGCTCACAACTTTGAAAGAATGTTCGCTGTTAGCTGTGCTTTAATATTTCACTCTTTAATTTTACACTTTTTTTTGTTTTCACCTGTACATTATATTTTGAACATGTTGTGTGTATTCACTCTATTACTCTGATTATGCCACCAAATTAAAGTGATAATTAAAGTCATGACATGCATAACCAAATTTCCCTTGATCTATTGATACAGAAGAGGTATTTCTATGGTCAATGCATCCTGCAAGTTTCATAACCTAAAATGTCCTCATAATCAATAAGAAAGCATTTAATAACCCTCAGCTCGTTTTAGATCCTATGGGGCAAGAAGTCTAAAAGGAGCTGCCCCTTAAAAACAGCCTGTTTCTGAGAGAAGTTCAGAAGGAGGGTTGAAAATAATCATTTCCCACATATTTGTTGCTGTTGTTGTTGTTTTGTGCAAAAAACTTTATTATCATTATAAGTAAACCTCAAGGAACATATTAAAATAATAAAACAATCCGTGTCATGACCCCTTTCAAGAAAGAAAAGTCAAAAGAAGAGGTTTCCAGCTTTAAAAATGCTATTTTCATTGCTGTTTAGATGTGTAGTCATGTTGGGATCGAGGGAAGGTTCACAGTAAATTCTGTAGAAATAATAGTTTGTTCTCGTTGTATGTTTTTGAGTAAGTGCTGTTTGTCCTCGATGGGTTTTGGTCTTGAACGTGTTCTAGTGAAAAGCTAAAGAGCTAATTACAGATCACATGACCTCCAGCTTTGTGTGTGAATGTGTCAGAACTGAAATTATTCTTATATTGGTTTTTGGGACGTCAACAGCGCAAAGTAATCCATTTTGCTTTCAGAGAAAACATCATATGTTTTTGTCAAGAGTACACATATATAAAAACAAATAAAGGACTATGTAGACACAAATACTGACAGTGTTGTGAAATGTCAGTCTGTTTACCACTCAAACATCAAAACTACTGAAGAGCAAACCACTGGGGATGTTTTAATTTGAACATGTCATGTCATCGGCAAAGAAAACATGAATCCAAGAAACATCTAACAATTTGTCATGTAACATTTAATTCTACTTAAAGGGATTTCCCACAAAAGCCAGCTGTGGGGAAACACAGACTTCCTACAAGAACATGTTGTCATATCAACTTTATATCACATCTAAAATACATTTAGTGTGATTGCATCTTGTTATATTGCATCTGTTTGAATTTCTAGTTGCCAGCACATATTCCCATCTTTGTCTACTGTCACGAATCCGGTCCATGAACTTTCCTTTTCATTGAGTCTCGC
>NW_015506831.1:53667-54266 GCF_001515645.1 Sinocyclocheilus grahami | reverse complement strand
AGTGATGGAGTTTGCATTTCCAGTATAAGCTGCAGTGAAAAGAGTATCAAATATGTTCAAGTCCATTGTATTGCCAGTTCTTCTCTTCACTTTTATTGTAATCAGAAATGAAGCTAAATTGTTGACAACAATTTCAACGGTCAACGAGAACACTGAATTTTGGCAAATAAGAATAGTACTTTTTGTACTATTTTGTATTTACTATTAATATTAGTGTTTTTATCAGCACAATATCTGAATAATTGTTGTTCAGTGCTGACACAAAATGAAATTGTCAAATTAAAATTGTGAAATTGTCTTTATTATGAATGATTGTACTGCATAATTATTACATATTACTATGAGCATTACTATGTCGTGAAAATGAGAAAAAGTTGACGTTATGAAATATTAAGTCAAAATGTTACACAAGTCATAATTATGCCATAAAAGATTCAATTATCCAAGTTAAGTCATACTAATTCATAATTATAACATAGTCCTATTAGGTAATATGAGATTAAAGAGATGAAATTATGACTTTTTACATCCTTCCTATGATTTTTATGTCATAAGTTTGTTAATTTGTGTTATAATTATGACTGATTACATAATTTTGA
>NW_015506831.1:45889-52680 GCF_001515645.1 Sinocyclocheilus grahami | reverse complement strand
TAATGCAACATCAGATCGTCCTGAAACTGACTGAGTGACACCCTGAGGTAGTGGACTGTCGATCTGAATTGAAATTGTTCTGTGGAAACAGGGAGTTTCCTTTTTAGAGCTATGCAAAATCAGACAAAACTGGTCATATAGGATTATAAGATTTCAAAATAGGGGCGAGGTCCTTTTGGGGGTATGTTTGTTTTGGTGCTTTCAAATATCAACATCACTTGGCAAAAATTGCCTAGTGCACCTTTAATTAACTGTAAAAATAACAGCATTATGCAGACATGTGCTTTTGTGCGGAGCAGCATTTACTTCAAACCAAGCAGCAGAAAACAGCAGTCACTTTTTATTGTTGATTTGACCTGGATTTGATTTTGTTAATAAATGATCGTGCCAAAAGAACAGCAGGAAAAATTCTGAATTAATGTGGATGTTCTCTAACTTTATTAAAGACCATTTTAAAGTTATTTTATTAAAGTTTTGTTCCTTTCAGATGTGAGTTGTGGTTCATCATGTGGAGATGAAGAAACAGTTTCGACCTCAAGAGAGCAGCTGAAGAGTTTCTCAAGAGCCATTTTTGAAGGGGACACAAATAATCCAGCTAAAGTTGAACTAAAATCTGTCAAGATGTCCATGTTGTGAGTAAATGAAGCCGTTAAGCTTTTTTGCATTGTGACATTACTGTGATTAAATTTCCCCCATATACTCTATTTATGTGCTGTATATTATGTTTGTAATAATTTAAAACAGGCGTATGTTAGAAGAGCAACAGTTGCTGGCAGAATAACGGTCATTAACGGATTTAAGGCGGGGCTTCAGAGAGGGACAGTTATTGTCACGAATCAATGCATCAAAACGGCCTTAAATTAGGCTTTCTTTATACATTTGATTTTAATTTTGGGTGAAATAGGTCCCGGACATGTAGTAAATGATCGTAAATCGCATAAAGGATCTCCGACGCAAACAGCTGTACAGTATTCTGTGTCAGTACCGGCTACTCTACTTCAGCAGTTCATATGTAATGAAAAACGGGCTAAACTAATGATGTCTGCGATTGTTGTAGTACCCATTGTCCTACAATCATCCTCTTGTCTGTCAATGCCGAGCATTTTCATCTTTAAACCGAAGTCATATCCAGCGAGTGGCGCTCCAGTCCAGCAGGGGGCGGAAGTGCGTCATGTGCCGCTGGGGCGGAAGTAGAGCCGAGTTCTCCGTCAGCCGTGTGTCAGGTCGGTTATCTGAACTTGCATCATAATCTGCGTTATGAGTTTCTGATATGCTTTCTCGGATCTCGCCACTGGACGGTTTAAGTGATTTAAGTTTTTCAGAGAAGAGAGCAGAGTATGGTTTAATATCTCAAGTCCAGCAGCTGAACGTATGCTTTAAAGAAAGGTGATATATTTTTTAACCATGGTTTTATTGCAGTGAAAGTGTAGCACCCATGGTTTTTGGGCGTGTTGATTACCAATTATATGGTTATGATTAATGGTTAAACTATGGTTAGTGTTGCAAAACCGTGGTTCATTTTTGGTTACCATGGTTTCATTATAGTAACCTGTTTTTGTTTTTTGTTTTTTTGCTGTTGTTGTTGTTTTGTTTGTAGTAACACCATGGTTTTTAACGTGGTAAAACAATAACATTTTGATGTTTTCTTGGGCACTTTTTTGTCTCTAATACGATAAAAAAAAATTTTGTAAAACTACTAGATTGCTGCATTTTTGTTATGTAAAGGTTCCATTAAAGGGGTCATATGATGCTTTTGTGTATTTGGTGTAATGAAATGTGTTTATGCGGTTTAAGGTTTAAAAACACATTATTTTCCACATACTGTACATTATTGTTTCTCCTCTATGCCCCGCCTTTCTGAAACACTCGATTTTTACAAAGCTCATCGGTCTGAAAAGCGAGGTGTGCTGTGATTGGCCGGCTATCCAGTGCGTTGTGATTATATTAATATAAAGAACGTTTGTTTGCATGCATGGTCAGCATAACACTCATGATGATAAAATATTTAACCATTCACTCTTAAGGTCGGGACAAACCAAGCCAACGGTCGGGATAGTTTGTTTGGTGTGTTCCACACGTCGGTGCGAGTGAGAACTCTGATTGGATGTTCAGTTTAGGAATTAAAGGGATAGTTCACCCAAAAATGAAAATTCTGTCATTAATTACTCACCCTCATGTCGTTCCAAACCCGTAAGACCTTCGTTCATCTTCGGAACACAAATCAAGATATTTTTGACGCATTCTGAGAGCATTCTGACTCTCCATAGACAGCAAGTGTCCTTACACGATCAAGGCTCAGAAATGTAGCAAGGAGATCGGTCAAATAATCCACGTGACATCAGGGGTTCAACCGTGATTTTATGAAGCTATGAGAATATACGTTGTTTTTGTTCAATCAAAGCATTGGTACAACGTAGAAATCGTATTCGCGTGACGCAGCTGACACAGAACAGTGTTACGGGGCGACAGAGAAGTGAGACGTGCGGATCCATCTGCATGCTTTTATTTAAGAGACGTGGTCATAACAGGCATGGGTCAAACAATGGCAAACAGGTACAACACAGGCAAGACAAAGAGTAATCCTAGGACAAGCGTGGGTCATCGATTGGCGAACATAATCCAGAGGGCTTGACAAAAGGGGTAATCTGTAAACACGAGCAATGGTCAAAGGACCAGATAACAGGCAAGGCAAAACTAAACTAAGGCCCAATCCCAATTCTATTTTATACCCCTTCCCCTTCCCCTACCCCTTGTCCTTTGAAACAGAGTGTCAAGGGGTAGGGGTGAAAATATTCCTCTAAGAATTGGGACACCACTACTATGCCGTCACACGTCATCATACGTCGTCTATATATATATATATATATATATATATTGGAGATCGCGCAGCTCACACATCCAGGAGAAAAGAAACTTGTCAACGCTGCCCCATGACTTTTATTAATAACAGTTTAAACACCGAATCGCTACTTTATATTTTCCAGCAACGACAGGATATAATCGCTGTTTTTGAAGTAAACTCACTCTAAAAAGAGAAACGCACAGACGCGCATACACGCATCTTTCATATCTCTCTCTCTCTCTCTCTCGAATTGGCGATATTTGAGAAAAGGGTTTAGCGATTTATAATTATTGGGGGGACTAGCCCCCCTCAATGTCTACGGTGGTTATCGCCCTGATCAGACATGTAAATATGTTGTGGCACTATCGTGCAGTCTATAATGATATGACGTTAGTTAGCAAATATTAGCGATTTTTTGCAAACATTTCTTTGAGTAACATGACCGTAATATGAACTCACGATTGAATGCAACATAAAACAAATGATTACTTTTCGTTAAAATCTTTATTAATGCCAAAAATGCTTACATTTATGTGTCTTTTTGTTCGCTCGGGCAGCCATGTTGCCGCTGAAGCCGGTTTACGCTGAGATAATTCATACCCCTTCGTTTGAAGTGTGGTCCCGAAAAATCTTAATTTGAAGGGCTATCTGGCCCTTCCCCTACCCCCCTCCAACCAAAAGAGAATCGAGACACCCCTACCCCTTCACGTGCGAAACAGAGGGGTAGGGGAAAGGGGAAGGGCTAAAGGGTAGAATTGGGATTGGGCTTAAGTATACAAACAGTATACTTAGGCCCAGTATACGCCGTTTACGTTCAGTGGATATTACCTAAAATGGCACCAGAGTGACGCGGAGGAGACAAATTTGAATAAAGTCGTTATTTTTTTTCTTTTGCGTACAAAAATTATTCTCGTAGCATCGTAAAATTACGGTTGAACCCCTGATGTCACATGGATTATTTTACCGATCTCCTTGCTACGTTTCTGAGCCTTGATCGTGTAAGGACACTTGCTGTCTATGGGAGGGTCAGAATGCTCTCAGAATTCATCAAAAATATCTTAATTTGAGTTCCGAAAATGAATGAAGGTCTTACGGGTTTGGAACGACATGAAGGTGAGTAATTAATGAAAGAATTTTCATTTTTGGGTGAACTATCCCTTTAAAGTGAAAGTGATGAAAAGTAGTAAGTAAATGAAGGCGGTGCAGACAGAGGGCTGTTCTAATGTTACGTGATCTTTCCCAGGCATTCCAACATGCAAATATATTCATAACAACATGAGAGAAAATGTTTTAAATATGAACATAAAAATTTCTTAAAATGAAGAAAGTTATCAACATGACTATTCAAAATAGTAAGCAAGCGCTGCTTTGTTTACGCGTCGTATATCGGCGCAGTCAGTTGTAAGTCTGTGCGGTGTGTTCAAGCACAGCTTTTTGGTTCGACATGAGGCAACAACACTGTCAGCTTTTGTCGCCGCTAGTTCTTTGAAGTCAGCTTGGTGTGTCCCGGCCTTAAAGCCCAAGACACACGGCTGTCCCATCGTGAAACAGTCGTAGGGATTTCTGTGGCTCCTAATCGCTGGTCCTGTGTCGTACAGTGAGAGAGGTTCAAAGATGGCCGTTGTCACGGTCTTGCGACCAAAGATAGCCTACGATTATTTTCTGATAGTGTCAGAAATACAGCATGATCATCTCACAGTGTGTTCTCTGCTATGATCCACGTTTACTGATCAGCAGCCAATAAAAATGCAACATGAAATCAACGCGACATGGCGCTAAAACATAAAACTGCTTACCTCAAGCTCTTACTCCTTCCTCTTTCGCTGCTTCCACTTTATTCAGCACACAGAAAAACTACAACGGCCAAAGTCTAAATATCATGCTCTTTTTGTTTACCACTAGCTAGGGATGTAACGATTCACTCAACTCACGATTCGATTCACGATTTTGATTTCACGATTCGATTTGATTCACGATTTTGTTTTTTACAAAATGAGATTTAAGACAAATTATAAATTAAATGTGTCCTTTTATTATTGCTTGGACAAAATGCTGCACGTTTCTTTGTGAAAGTGAAATATAATATACTAATATAGCACTTGCATATTATTGCTCTTTTGTTGGTTTTGATTGCTTCTATTGTCCTCATTTGTTAGTCACTTTGGATAAAAGTGTCTGCTAAATAACAAAATGTAAATATAATGTAAATGTAAATAACAAAACTAAATTGAAATTTTAAAACAAGCCCAAAATCAAATAAGTAACACAAATAAAAAAATCTCTTCATATAAACAAAATATACATAAAAAATATCTGCATGAAAGCTGAGCTAAATGAGATGCAGATTCACTCTCTGCCAGCAGGTGGCGCAGGTGGGGCCAAGAGCCGTAGGAACGGAGCGCCACTCACTGGTCTCGAGTCCCACGGAGGAGCTCCGGAAGGATAAAAGGAGGAGTGACGACAGTGCAAGAGGAGAGAGGACCAGGCCTGGACTTTATTTTGTGTTTTGTGTGCGGCAGTCGTCCGCAAAGGGGCTGCCGCTTTACTTTTATTTTGTGTTGGTTTATTTTATTAAAGTGTTTAAATGTTTGCCAGTTCCCGCCTCCTTCTTCCCGATCAACGAACTTTGTTACAGTGCCTTTTAATAATCCTGCTGTGTGTGTGTTCAGATGCTGAGTATGAAAGCGCAGGTGGATGTGGTCTGCTGTAAATCAGTAGGAACTGATCTGTCCATGCTGGATATTGAGGATTTCATCACAGAAATCTGTCAGCTGAAGAAAGAGGTGGCTTCACTGGAGGCAAAGCTGAGAGAAAGAGGAGACCAACTGAACAGAGAGGTTTGAGCAGCTCTTCAGTTCATCTTCAGCTGCTAATATGGACTGATTGTTATGTGAATTAATGTCTTGTTTTTAATCATACTCTTACTAGATGTATTACTGATTGTGTTTGTCAGGATGTGGAGCAGGTTTCAGTGCGTGCGGCTGATGGGACAGAAGCTCAGGATTCAGTCTGGAGCGTCAGAGATCAGAGATCCAGAGACACACAGGACTCAGAGCTCAGCCTCACTTTACTCTGTTATACTGACGCTCAGGATCATGAATCCACTGATCAAACCTCTGACTGTAACGCTGGAGAACAGCAGATGCTGCAGACGCCGCTGAAGATGTGCTCCGTCAAACTGCTGGACTGCAGGAACCTGATGGAGAGCCGAGGAGAAGAAACCACCGCAGAGAAAGAACAACAACACCGTGATGAGGAAGAGGAGGAGGATGATGAGAATGATGATGAGGAAGATGATGATGATGAGAATAATGGGAATGATGAAGATGAAGATTTCATTCCTCCAGGTTTGTTTCTTCCTTTTATGACACTTGAATGTCAGCAGAGTCTCTGCAGGATCAGGTTTTTATTGACAGTTGGTCTCTGATGATCTGATCAATTTTGAGTTAAGATATTCTGAGATATTTGGGAATATAATGGCATTTTGATGGAGATTTTGATCTAGAATGTGTTTTTTTAAGAGAGACTGCACGGTTTGACCAAAAATCTAATTTCAATTATTTTTGTCATGATATAATTATAGTTAAATTATAAAATCATGAAAGAAATACATTTTGATTGCAATAATGCTATTATACTGTAAAATTACATTATAAATATGGTGAAATGAGTGGTGAATGTTGCATTTCCAAACTCACTTTATCAATATCAATATGTCTATGCATGAGTTTATTTAATTAACTTGCAGAGTTTCACACAAACTCTTTTGAAGTATATTTTAAAACCCAGAATTTATAACCATTTTTTTTCATTTCAGATGATAAAGGCTGTTCATCTTCTGACGGAAAAACAGACTTAACATCAAAAGATCAGCTGACGGTCAAGAGTTTCTCCTGCGCCACCTGTGGAAAAACACTGAGTTCAGAGGGTCATTTAGCGAGACACGAGA
>NW_015506831.1:16623-45493 GCF_001515645.1 Sinocyclocheilus grahami | reverse complement strand
GAAGGTCTTACGGGTTTGGAACGACATGAAGGTGAGTAATTAATGAAAGAATTTTCATTTTTGGGTGAACTATCCCTTTAAAGTGAAAGTGATGAAAAGTAGTAAGTAAATGAAGGCGGTGCAGACAGAGGGCTGTTCTAATGTTACGTGATCTTTCCCAGGCATTCCAACATGCAAATATATTCATAACAACATGAGAGAAAATGTTTTAAATATGAACATAAAAATTTCTTAAAATGAAGAAAGTTATCAACATGACTATTCAAAATAGTAAGCAAGCGCTGCTTTGTTTACGCGTCGTATATCGGCGCAGTCAGTTGTAAGTCTGTGCGGTGTGTTCAAGCACAGCTTTTTGGTTCGACATGAGGCAACAACACTGTCAGCTTTTGTCGCCGCTAGTTCTTTGAAGTCAGCTTGGTGTGTCCCGGCCTTAAAGCCCAAGACACACGGCTGTCCCATCGTGAAACAGTCGTAGGGATTTCTGTGGCTCCTAATCGCTGGTCCTGTGTCGTACAGTGAGAGAGGTTCAAAGACGGCCGTTGTCACGGTCTTGCGACCAAAGATAGCCTACGATTATTTTCTGATAGTGTCAGAAATACAGCATGATCATCTCACAGTGTGTTCTCTGCTATGATCCACGTTTACTGATCAGCCAATAAAAATGCAACATGAAATCAACGCGACATGGCGCTAAAACATAAAACTGCTTACCTCAAGCTCTTACTCCTTCCTCTTTCGCTGCTTCCACTTTATTCAGCACACAGAAAAACTACAACGGCCAAAGTCTAAATATCATGCTCTTTTTGTTTACCACTAGCTAGGGATGTAACGATTCACTCAACTCACGATTCGATTCACGATTTTGATTTCACGATTCGATTTGATTCACGATTTTGTTTTTTACAAAATGAGATTTAAGACAAATTATAAATTAAATGTGTCCTTTTATTATTGCTTGGACAAAATGCTGCACGTTTCTTTGTGAAAGTGAAATATAATATACTAATATAGCACTTGCATATTATTGCTCTTTTGTTGGTTTTGATTGCTTCTATTGTCCTCATTTGTTAGTCACTTTGGATAAAAGTGTCTGCTAAATAACAAAATGTAAATATAATGTAAATGTAAATAACAAAACTAAATTGAAATTTTAAAACAAGCCCAAAATCAAATAAGTAACACAAATAAAAAAATCTCTTCATATAAACAAAATATACATAAAAAATATCTGCATGAAAGCTGAGCTAAATGAGATGCAGATTCACTCTCTGCCAGCAGGTGGCGCAGGTGGGGCCGAGAGCCGTAGGAACGGAGCGCCACTCACTGGTCTCGAGTCCCACGGAGGAGCTCCGGAAGGATAAAAGGAGGAGTGACGACAGTGCAAGAGGAGAGAGGACCAGGCCTGGACTTTATTTTGTGTTTTGTGTGCGGCAGTCGTCCGCAAAGGGGCTGCCGCTTTACTTTTTTGGTTTATTGGTTTATTTTATTAAAGTGTTTAAATGTTTGCCAGTTCCCGCCTCCTTCTTCCCGATCAACGAACTTTGTCTTTTAATAATTTAATAATCGTGCTGTGTGTGTGTTCAGATGCTGAGCATGAAAGCGCAGGTGGATGTGGTCTGCTGTAAATCAGTAGGAACTGATCTGTCCATGCTGGATATTGAGGATTTCATCACAGAAATCTGTCAGCTGAAGAAAGAGGTGGCTTCACTGGAGGCAAAGCTGAGAGAAAGAGGAGACCAACTGAACAGAGAGGTTTGAGCAGCTCTTCAGTTCATCTTCAGCTGCTAATATGGACTGATTGTTATGTGAATTAATGTCTTGTTTTTAATCATACTCTTACTAGATGTATTACTGATTGTGTTTGTCAGGATGTGGAGCAGGTTTCAGTGCGTGCGGCTGATGGGACAGAAGCTCAGGATTCAGTCTGGAGCGTCAGAGATCAGAGATCCAGAGACACACAGGACTCAGAGCTCAGCCTCACTTTACTCTGTTATACTGACGCTCAGGATCATGAATCCACTGATCAAACCTCTGACTGTAACGCTGGAGAACAGCAGATGCTGCAGACGCCGCTGAAGATGTGCTCCGTCAAACTGCTGGACTGCAGGAACCTGATGGAGAGCCGAGGAGAAGAAACCACCGCAGAGGAAGAACAACAACACAGTGATGATGAAGAGGAGGAGGAGGAGGAGGA
Source organism: Sinocyclocheilus grahami (assembly GCF_001515645.1). Lineage (NCBI taxonomy): Eukaryota > Metazoa > Chordata > Actinopteri > Cypriniformes > Cyprinidae > Sinocyclocheilus > Sinocyclocheilus grahami. The sequence goes on along the minus strand of NW_015506831.1, from coordinate 43,299 downwards.
GGAGGATGAGAATAATGGGGATGATGAAGAGGAAGATTTCATTCCTCCAGGTGTGTTTCTCCTTTTATGACCTTTTGTTGTTTTTCATGACACTTGAATGTCAGCAGACACTCTGCAGGATCAGGTTCATATTGACTGATGGTGCAGATTTACTGAGATATTTGGGAACATGATGTCAAATGTTAGTAGGGCTGAACAATTTACGAGAAAAAAATCTAATTGACATATTTCTGATAATTTTTTTTAATGGGATTAAAAGTTAAAAGAGCTCCAGGTTTGCTGAGCTTGTTTGAAAGGCCGCTGGATTTCGCCAAACATCACATTATGGTTGTTTTGCAGGATATTGTGATAATTATTCATTCATTATGAATAATAATAATTTTTAATTAACTGTAAAAATAACAAGGCATTTTGCAGACACAGGCTTTTGCATGGAGCAGCATTTACTACAAACCAAGCAGCGAAAAACAACAGTTGCTTTTTGTTATTGTTGATTTGACCTGGACGCATATTTTCTTAATAAATGATTGTGCCAGAAGAATGGCGGGAAACATCTGGATTAAAGTGGATGTTCTCTAACTTTAGTCAAGACCATTTAAATGTATTTTAATCCAGTTTTGTTCCTTTCAGATGTCAATGGTGGCTCATCTTCTGATGGAAATGAAGAAACAGTCTCGACCTCAAAAGAGCAGCTCAAGAGGTTCTCCTGTGCCTCGTGTGGAAAAACATTCAGCAAACAGGGTAATTTAACAAGACACAAGATAATACACACAAAACCAAAACCGAAACACTTCACCTGTAGGAGATGCAAAATTCATTCATTATGAATAATAATAATTTTTAATTAACTGTAAAAATAACAAGGCATTATGCAGACACAGGCTTTTGCGTGGAGCAGCATTTACTACAAACCAAGCAGCGAAAAACAACAGTTGCTTTTTGTTATTGTTGATTTGACCTGGACGCATATTTTCTTAATAAATGATCGTGCCAGAAGAATGGCGGGAAACATCTGGATTAAAGTGGATGTTCTCTAACTTTAGTCAAGACCATTTAAATGTATTTTAATCCAGTTTTGTTCCTTTCAGATGTCAATGGTGGCTCATCTTCTGATGGAAATGAAGAAACAGTCTCGACCTCAAAAGAGCAGCTCAAGAGGTTCTCCTGTGCCTCGTGTGGAAAAACATTCAGCAAACAGGGTAATTTAACAAGACACAAGATAATACACACAAAACCGAAACCGAAACACTTCACCTGTAGGAGATGCAAAATCAGCTTTCCTACCCCAGAAGAGAGGAGACTTCATTCAAAAGAGCACAGCGGGAAGAAGGAGTTTCACTGTGAACAGTGCGGGAAGGTTTTTTTCAATTCTTCAAAACTAAAAGTTCACTTGAAGACTCACGGTGAAAAGTCTTTCCACTGCAGCGACTGTGACAAGTATTTCAGCACCAAAGGAAATCTTGATGCTCATAAGCGAATCCACACGGGAGAAAGACCATACAAGTGCCCTCACTGTGAGAAGAGCTTCAATCATGGATCTCATCTGAAGAAACATGTGCGTGTTCACACCAATGAGAGGCCGTATCAGTGCAGTGAATGTGGGAAAACCTTCACAGACTCAAGCTGTCTAAAGTCACATCAAAGTATACACTCAGGTGAGAAACCGTATCAGTGCAAACACTGCGACAAACGATTCCGTCAGACTTCTAGTCTGAACAATCACGAGAGGAATCACACCGGAGAGAAACCATATCTGTGCTCCTACTGCGGGAAGAGCTTTTCTAATCAAACTCATTTTAAAGAACATCAGAGGATTCACACTGGAGAAAAACCATATCACTGCAGCGTCTGTGGGAAGAGTTTCAGTAAGGTTGATACTTTACAAAAGCACAAGAGGATTCATACTGGAGAAAGACCGTTCAAATGCTCACAGTGTGACAAGACGTTTGCTCGATCAGGCGTCATGAAGGTCCATCAGCGAGTTCATACAGGAGAGAAACCTTACTCCTGCTCCATCTGCGGCGAGAGATTCGCTTATTTAGGTAGTTTTCAGACCCACCAGAACAAACACGCTAAAGAACAAACTGCTCCAGAATCATCGACTTTACATGTCTTGGTCGGTCAATAAAGGCTTTATTTCTGCAGTTGTTTTCAACATTCAGTGACATCATACACATGATTTCAATTTAAAGCATGCACAATATAATATACAGCAGCTGAATTTGATTTCTGAGCAGCGTTCATAGTGTGGATATTTAGTTGAGCATCACTGAGTGATTTCTCTGTTTGTACAGGATTACAGACCAGAGTGTGAGTTGTTATTTGTGCCTGACATTTTACTTGTATACCTTTTTACTTATATTTTCATTTATTCAGTAATAAAATGTGTATGTGAACTAAACATTTCTCAAGATCAGTGGTGGAAAGAGTACTGAAAAAATATACTCAAGTAAAAGTACCATTACGTTACAAAAAATTAGTAGAGTAAAAAGCATTTGTCCAAAAAACTACTTGAGTAAGATGAGAGTAGTGAGTACTGACCTGTGTACACTGCAATTTAAGCATTTAGAAAAGATTGTACATACTGTAATTCACATTATATTTAGTTGTTTTTCAGAGAAAAATTAAGAGTATTTATCATTCAGCAGTTTTAATTTTGACTGCCAACTCTTTAGTGTGTATAACACCCACTGAGATCCTTCTCAAATTGCCACATATTGTTTAGCGTTTATCACTGTTATAGCTGATAGCTGCATTACGGAGCCTGCTTTAGTTTCATAGTCTAATCTTAGGGTTGCCTTATCTGTTTTCTCGTGTTCTGATCATTGCCTGTGTATTTCGGATGACCCCTTTCGTCTGGTCGTTCGGACTCTGTTTGCCCCCGCCTGGACTTTTGCCTTGTACCTGGATTATCTCCCTAGTCTTGCACTGTTGGATTACGTTCGCCGTTGATTGACCCTCGCTTGTTTACTGGACTGCTTTTGTCTTGTCTTCTACATACCTGTTTGCCATTGTCTGACCCATGCCTGATTGTGACCACGTCTGTAAATAAAAGCTTTGCACTTGGATCCTCAACCCCAGTTGTCACGTCTCCTCGTTGCAGAATACTCGGCTACACAAGGATCCAGCAGCTGTTCAAGTGGACACTGGCCAGGTATGGACACCGCAAGAATTTTATTAGCCCTTAAACAAGGCACACGATCTTTGGAGAACTATATTCAAGAGTTTTTATCCATTGCTCACTATTCCGATTTACCGGACATTATTTTGATAAGAGTTTTTCTGTGATGGCGTTAATCAACCTCTTCAGTTAAAGCTTAGACGTGAGGGTCCGCGTTCGTCTCTCAGCCAGTTTTTGGATTATGCTTTGTTGACTGTTGGCTCTCTATTCACTGTGGGTGTCGCGTAGGAGGAACATGACAGCGCCTCCGTGCCGGTAATGGCGGCCGTGAGATTTTGTCAGCCACCAGCTCAGGGACGTTCAAGTATACCGGTCGCTACTCCGGTGATTCAACCCGCTCGTGAAATGGCGGCCACACTGGAGCGTGCTCACATAATGGCGGCAACAGCGGAGCCTGTTCGCAAAATGGCAGCTACTACAACGCTCCGTCATGTCACTGCTGCCTTTCATGAGTCAAGTCAAGTCAAATCATCGCTGATCATTCTGAGTCAAGTCATCATTGATCGTCATGAGGCAAGGCAAGTCACAGTTGATCATCATGAGTCAAGTCAAGTCACAGCTGCTCCTCGTGAGTCCAGTCACGTTTCAGCTGATCTGCCAGAGCCTGGTCACATCTCACTTGATCTTCCAGAGTCTCGTCACGTCTCAGCTGATTTTACAGAGCGTCGTCACGTCTCAGCTGATCTTACAGTCACGTCACGTCTCAGCTGATCTGCCAGAGCCTGGTCACATCTCACTTGATCTTCCGAAGCTTCGTCACGTCTCAGCTGATCTTCCAGAGTCTTGTCAAATCTCAGCTGATCTGCCAGAGCCTCGTCACGTCACAGCTGATCTTCCAGAGTCTCGTCACTTATCAGCTGATCTGCCAGAGCCTCATCACGTCACAGCTGATTTTACAGAGCGTCGTCACGTCTCAGCTGATCTTCCAGTCACGTCACGTCTCAGCTGATCTGCCAGAGCCTGGTCACATCTCACTTGATCTTCCAGAGCTTCGTCACGTCTCAGCTGATCTTCCAGAGTCTTGTCAAATCTAAGCTGATCTGCCAGAGCCTCGTCACGTCACAGCTGATCTTCCAGAGTCTCGTCACTTATCAGCTGATCTGCCAGAGCCTCGTCATGTCACAGCTGATCTTCTAGAGTCTCGTCATGTCTCAGATGATCTTCCAGAGTCACGTCACGTCTCAGCTGATCTTCCAGAGTCACGTCACAGCTTATCTTCCAGAGTCACGTCACGTCTCAGCTGTTCATCCAGAGTCACGTCACATCACAGCTGATCTTCCAGAGTCACGTCACATCACAGCTGATCATCCAGAGTCACGTCACATCACAGCTGATCATCCAGAGTCACGTCACATCACAGCTGATCATCCAGAGTCACGTCACATCACAGCTGATCATCCAGAGTCACGTCACATCACAGCTGATCATCCAGAGTCCGGTTACTTCCTGTCTGCTGCACCCAGAAGTCCGAGGTCAGTTTGTCTGTACTCCCGACTGGTATCTAGCGTGGAGGATCCACCGCTGGTGTCAGCAGTCACAGCTGGTATTCAGGTGGCGGCATGTGCTGCAGAACCTCCCGAGGCCGCGGTGCTCGCTTCAGCTCCTTGCATGGTGGTGGCGCCCAGCAATGCACTCTCAGCCTGTCATGTCGTGGTCGAAGGAACCGTTGTTGAATGCTGTTCCTGTCCTGTTAAAGAGAATATTTATCAACTCTCCCTGTTTCCTGATGGTACTGCTGTAGAACCTCCAGAGGTGACGGCATCCGCTGCAGAACCTCCAGAAGTATCAGTGGTATCCACCTGTGAACTTCCTGTTTGTCCTGTCATGGCTATGGAGGCCGTCTATGAATCCTCATCCTGTCCTGTCACGGCTATGGAAGTCGTCTGCGAATCCTCGTCCTGTCCTTTCACGGCTATGGAGGCCGTTTGTGAATCCTCGTCCTGTCCTGTCACGGCTATAGAGGCCGTCAGCGAATCCTTGACCTGTCCTGTCACGGCTATGGAGGCCGTCTGTGAATCCTCATTCTGTCCTGTCATGGCTATGGAGGCTGTCTGTGAGCCCACTGCCTGTGTCCTATTACTGCTATGGAGGCCGTTTATGAACTCTTGTCTCGTGTTGAACCAGCCATGGAGGCTGATTGTGATCTGTCCGTCCGTCTAGTCGTAACAAATGAATCTGATTTTGAAATGTCTGACTTGTCAGCTCCAGTCAATGCTCTTGATTTTGAAGAGTCTGTCCACCCTATTTCAGTCAATACATCCTGTGTTGAACTGTCTGCTAATCTGATTTCAGTTAACGAGTCTGATTCTGAACCATCTGTCGGTCCAGTTTCAATCTATAGACCTGTTATTTGCTCCACTAGTCCAGTCACGACCCCAGAAACCTTACCTGAGCTCCCTGTAGGCTCTAGTAGCATTGTCACAGCCCAAAGACCTGCCTTTGAACTCTTAACCCTGCCTGTCATGAGCTCAGAAACTACAAATGCACTCTATGTCTGTCCCATTACCCCTATCAGTATCAAAGAAACCACTAATGAACTGGCTATCCTGTCTCAGTCAATGAGTCTAATTTTGAACCATATATCTGTTCCGTTTCGATCAAAGAGTGATTTTGAATTGTCTGCTTGTCCAGTTTCAGTCTGTGAGCCCGTTTATGAACTGTCTGTCCAGTTTCAGTCAATGAGTCAGATTTTGAACCGTCTTCCTGTCCGGTTTCAGCCAATGAATCTAGTTGTAAACTGTTAACTCAACCAGTGGTTGCCAATGATTCCAATTATGAACTTTCTGCTTGTTCAGTTGTCAGCAGAGAAAACATTGATGAGCTTTTTGTGTCCCCTGCCTCGGTCCTTGAGACCGTATATGCTCTGTCTGTCTCTTGTGTCTCAGTTTTCCCTAGGTCCCTCTACCAGGAGTTTCTGCTCTGTCTGCTCCGCAGTGGGGGTTCTCTGCTCCATTTGCTCTGCGGTGGAGGTCTTCTGCTCCGACTGCTCCGCCCTGGTGGGCTTCTGTTCTGCCGTGGCAATCTCTGGACCTGTCTGCTCTGCTGTGGTGGTCCTCAGCTCCACCTGTTCTGCCGATTCCGCTCTGGCTCTATGTTCCGCCCTGGTCCTCTGCTCCACCGGCTCCGCCCTGGTTTCCTGCTCCACTAATTGCACACAGCTGTAACCAATCACAGACACACTATATAACACCCACTCAGATCCTTCTCAAATCGCCGAGTATTGTTTAGCGTTTATCACTGTTATAGCTGATAGCTATTTTACGGAGCCTGCTTTAGTTTCCTAGTCTAATCTTGTCATTTTGCATTATTGACACACTATTTTCCTAATTAATGCTGTTCAGTTTCTTTGACACAATCTGTATTGTTAAAAGCGCTATATAAATAAAGGTGACTTGACTTGTCTGACCCATGCCTGATTGTGACCACGTGAAAATAAAAGCTCTGCACTTGGATCCTCAACCCCCGTTCCCAACACACTTTCACAGCATCCGTCTCGCTCTTAAAATCATCAGGAGTCAACAAGCTGTGGCAGAGAGAGATTCGGCAGTGCCAGTCGCATCTCTCTCTAATACTTAAGTAAATGGGAGTGGGAGTTTACAACATTATGAACGTGGCACTTGCGTGGGTTATTAACATTGTACACAATCTCCGCTCAAAAAACACAGAACGTTCCCATATGGTTCCTATTTGGTTATTTTTTGGGGAACATCTCAAACAGTCTTCACTGACTGATGAAGAGTGCAATTCACTAACCCTCTTAGCTGAACATACTGCCAGGAAGAAGACTGTCAGGAACTTTAGATCGGCTTGAAACCAAAGGTTCAAAAGGTGCTTTGAACTGTGAATGCAAAATAATAGTTAGATCCCAAGTGGGTTATCTTATAACCCTTCCTGGGCATAAACGGTGCGCACCCTTAAGGGATTGAGACACTAAAGAGTGTTTACCAATAATTACACCATCCACTAAAGAATGAAAACGTGAGATGGCTGCAATATAGGCCTTTACAGTATTAACCGATTACCCTGAATCCAACAATGACTGAAGGAGCCGGAGAACACAACTGGTGTCACAATTGGCAGCATCTAGCAATTCCGCTTTAAATTGTGTTCTAAATAGCAAAACTCATGTTCTGAGAAAATACTTTTGCGCTAATAATAATGATCATTTTTTGTGATCTCGTGAACTTCGTCTGAATTTTACTTCCTTTTATGTAAAGCACTTTGAATTACCATTGTGTATGAAATGTGCTATATAAATAAACTTGCCTTGCCTAGGAGATATTTTATTTTATTTTTGAAAAATATTACAAATATGGTTGTTATTGCTTTTTTTCTCAGCTTAAGCATAGTTTGAAAAAAAAGTTTTTTTTTATTAATGCTAAAAAAAAAACATCAAGATAAAAATGATCTATAATAACAAAAAAGTCAATAAATTATAATATAAAATAATACGTTTTTTTACAGTATGGCCCTCTATTACGTCATAAAGGGCGGGAGTCCTTGTATGGGCACTTCTCCCAGAAGAGCATGCGCACAGGACTGGCTCCAGGAGGATTTCTCATCTTGTTTCTTACGAGTTCAACAATGTCACCAAAAAAGTGTGTTTTTGGTTGCGAGGGAAAGATAAGCTTGTTCAGCTTCCCAAAGAACCCAGCGTTAAGGGAGCAGTAGATGCAGTTAGTTTTTCCCGGGCAGCAACGGCGTTGCACGCATGTGTTTGTTTGTTTCCGTCATTTCAGTGATGAATGTTTTACAAACAAGGCCCAGTTTGACGCTGGGTTTGCAGATCGTTTGAAAATGAAAGATGCAGCGATCCCAGAAATAAAAGATCCCGGTCATGAGTCGAACCCGCAGGCGGTAAGTAAAATGAAATCAAATGTCTGTTTTGTTGCAAGTGCATGGTCTTAATGTAAACAACACAAACTAATAGTGAATCAAAAGTTACCCAGCCACGGTGTATTATGTGTTAAACACCACAAGTGTCCATTGTTTATTTTAAAACCCCTCCAAACAAACTGGATATTCGGATGCAGTACACTGAAGTCATATCCAGCGATGGTGGCGCTCCAGTCCAGCAGGGGGCGGATGTGCGTCGTGTTGCTGCGTCGGAAGTAGCGCAGCTTAAAGCGTTTCAGGTCGGTTATGTGAGTTCGTGGTTGAAATCCCCAGCTAAGATGAGAAAAGCATCAGGGTGGGCTGTCTGCTGCTCACTGATGTGCTGGTACAGTTCATTTAGTGCCTCTCTCCTGTTGCTGTTTTTGGAGCTGGGAGGGAGGTATACAGCAACGAGTAGTATGGCTGTATATTCCCTCGGTAGATAGAACGGCCTGCACTTAATAATCATAAACTCCACCAGGGGTGAGCAGTGTTTGCAGACCACAACAGCATCAGGGTACCACGCATCATTGATGTAAACACAAAGCCCTCCGCCGCGGGTCTTACCTCCCTCGACGCGAGCTCTGTCCGCTCGATAGCATGTCAGCTGATCGAGATGAATAGCGCAGTCCGGAACGCTGTTGTTGAGCCATGTTTCCGTGAACACAAAAACACAACAGTTTCTTACAGTCCTCTGAGTTGAGCATAGTAGCCGGATGTAGTCCAGTTTATTGTCCAAAGAGCGTACGTTAGCCAGTACGATGGTGGGGATAGTGTTACCCCTCTTCTGCTTCCTCTCGCGCCGCTTGTGGGATAGATTGGGATTAAAAATGTGTGTGTTTTAAAGAGCTCCGGGTTTGCTGTGTTTGTTCTTAGGGCTGCTTGAGTTGGTCAAATATCAAATTATGTTTGTTTTGTACAACCCCAAAGCAGAAAAAAATGGTACATTTTGAAAAAAGGCAAAAGTACATAGAAAAGATTTCCAATGTTTTCACTGACCAAATTAATTGTATTTTGAAAATATAAATACATTTTGATTTTGATGGCAGCAACACACTCGAAAAAAGTTGGGACAGAGGGACGTTTAACCCTGTGTCCAGTGCCGCGTTAAGCCTTTGCGGTTCCCCCCGCATCCCCTTCCTTATAAATAAAAATAAACTTGATGCACACGTCATCATAATCCCATATATATATAGGCTAAAAATCATTTACATAATCTTACAAATCAGAAACAGCCTGGCCAATAAAATGAATTAAATATCACTCACCATCTTTCTGCTCTTCTTCAAAGAGAATTCCTCAATTAAATCCACATCCATCATACAAAAAATGTTACACAAACCACTGGCATGAGTAAATGTTACCACCATGGAATTGTGACTGCACAAAGGTGTAATAATTTAGGTGGATACTGTGAAATTACATACATTATGGCATAACATTGTCATATGAAGCATCAAGCAATAAAGAATGTTTAAACAAGGGCAATTAAAAATTTGAAGTAAAATTGTATTGCAATGTAGCCGATGAATGCATAAAAATGTAAAGAGAGCATAGAGTGTGGGCTGCTTTTGGTGCTTGAATTTGTTTTCCAATAATGAGGTCCAAGTTGAATAATACGCTAGAAGTCAAAATTTAAAAAATGTATAATTTTGTTTCTCTATTTAACAACATTAACTTACAATAGTGAAATACGTCTTCCCTCAGGTAGATTGTATGTGCTTGCGATAAAAAAAAATCACATCTCTGCATTTGCCCAAACTGAGTTGCAGAAATCAAACGTGCCTAGAAATTGGGCTGGCGGACTCTAGCGTTGTCCTGAGACCCTGACCTGGATTTGTGCCCAAGGATCCCACTACTCCCTTTAGGGACCAAGTGGTGACCCTGCAGGCACTCCCTTCTGTCGAGGGAGACCCAACCCTGTCTCTGTTGTGCCCACTGTGAGCCCTGCGCTGCTGTTTGGAATGCACACAGATTTTCAGATCATCTGCACAGCTTTTTGTCTGCGTTGGAGGACAGCAGAAGGGGAAGGCCATCTCCAAACAAAGAATCTCCCTCTGGATTCCTTTAGCAATTCCATAGGATGCATCTCACCTCCCTTCAGGCAGGATGTGGTCGCCGTAGTGATCTTTTCACACTAGAGGAAGTGAATGTTCACAACCAGGTTCACCAGGTGTTTCATTTTTATTAGTGTTTTTAAGCAGAGGAACAGGCTTCTGGCTGATATGACCTCTGACATTATGTGGCAACTGTCCCAAGTTGAAGGACAAGGTGGTCTTCCTTCCTGGGCATTGGAAGTTTACGAGGATGAGAGGTGCATTCGTGGACTCGTAATGCAGTTCAAACAGTTGTGGCACTTAATATATGGTTGTTATTATTATTATTACTTCCTTTATTTAGCCAGCAATGTCTCATTGAGATAATTACAATCTCTTCTTCCAGAGAGACCTGGTCGAAAGAGACCCCAAAAAGGTATAGGAACCCCAAGTGTTGGAACTGCGAGTCGACATCAGTGTGACTGACATTAATTTTGATATTTTATAAACTTTTCACTTTTATTTTGCCTCTGTCCCAACTTTTTGGAGAGTGTTGGGCAGTCGTGGCCTAATGGTGAGAGACTTGTAACCCAAAGGTTGCAGGTTCGAGTCTCAGGTCCGGCAGGAATTGATGGTGGGGGGGAGTGAATGACCAGCGCTCTCTTCCACCCTCAATACCACGACTGAGGTGAGACCCTTGAGCAAGAACTGAACCCCCAACTGCTCCCCGGGCGCCGCAGCAAAAACATCTGCCCACTGCTTCAAGTGTGTGTTCATGGTGTGTGTGTATGTGTGTGTGTGTGTGTCTGTGTGTGCACTTGGATGGGTGAAATGCCGAGTATGGGACACCATACTTGGCCACACATCACATCCTATCCTTTCCTTTCCATCAAAATCTAAATTTGTTTATATTTTCAAAACATGTGAAACCATTGGAGATTTTTTCTTTGTACTTTTGTCAATTAAATGAGAATTTAAGAAAATTAACAAATCACAGGTTCTTGTTGTCCCAACTTTCTCTAATTTGGGGTTGTGACAATTATTTATATGAGTAGCATAATAATAATTATTCTTGAATTAATTGTAAAAATAACAAAGCATCATGCAGACATATGCTTTTGTGTGGAGCATTTACTACACACCAAGCTGTGGAAAACAACAGTTGCATTTTATTAGTGTCGATTTGACCTGGACGCATATTTTGTTAATAAATTACATGGATGTTGTCTAACTCTATTCAAGTACATTTTAAGGTTGTTTTATTCAAGTTTTGTTCCTTTCAGATGTGAGTTGTGGTTCATCCTCTGATGGAGATAAAGAAACTTCAAAAGAGCAGCTGCAGACCAAGAGTTTCTCCTGCACCACCTGTGGAAAAACACTGAGTTCAGAGGGTCATTTAGCGAGACACGAGAGAACACACACAGAACAGAAAGACTTCAGCTGTAAGATATGCAACATCAGCTTTCCTACCGCAGAAGAGAGGAGACTTCACTCAAAAGAGCACAGCGGGAAGAAGGAGTTTCACTGTGAACAGTGCGGGAAGGATTTTTTCACCGTTGCTCATAATATGAAAGCCCATATAAAGACACACGACGAAAAGTCTTTCCACTGCAGCGAATGTGACAAGCATTTCAGCACCAAAGGAAATCTTGTTGTTCATAAGCGAATCCACACGGGAGAAAAACCATACAAGTGCCCTCACTGTGAAAGAAGATTCATGTATGGATCTCATCTGAAGATACATGTGCGTTTGCACACCAATGAGAGGCCGTACCAGTGCAGTGAATGTGGAAAAGCCTTTAGGCAGTTATTTAGTCTACAGTCACACCAAAAAATGCACACAGGTGAGAAACCGTTTCAGTGCAAATACTGTGACAAACGATTCCTTCACAAATCCTACCTGAACTATCATGAGAGGACTCACACTGGAGAGAAACCGTATCTGTGCTCCTACTGTGGAAAGAGCTTTTCTAATCCAGTTCATTTTGGACTTCATCAGAGAGTTCACACTGGAGAAAAACCATATCACTGCAGCGTTTGTGGGAAGAGTTTTGGTAAACACATTACATTACAAAACCACAAGAGGATTCATACCGGAGAAAGACCGTTCAAATGCTCACAGTGTGACAAGACGTTTGCTCGATCAGACGTCCTTAAGGTCCATCAGCGAGTTCATACAGGAGAGAAACCTTACTCCTGCTCCATCTGCGGCGAGAGATTCGCTTATTTAGGTAGTTTTCAGACCCACCAGAACAAACACGCTAAAGAACAAACCGCTCCAGAATCATCAGAGTGACTTTTCATGTCTTGGTCTGTCAATAAAGGCTTCATTTTGGCAGTTGCTTTCATCATTCATGCCATGTGATATATGACAGTGACATCATACACATGATGATTTCAATTTAAAGCATGCACAATATAATATACAACAGCTGAATTTGATTTCTGAGCAGCGTTCATAGTGTGGATATTTAGTTGAACATCACTGAGTGATTTCTCTGTTTGTACAGGATTACAGACCAGAGTGTGAGTTGTGTTATTTGTGCCTGACATTTTGCTTATATACCTTGGAAATATTTTTATTTATTCAGTAATAAAATGTGTATGTGAACTTACCATTTCTCAAGATCAGTGGTGGAAAGAGTATTCCACATACTATACAGTATTCCGATTTACCAGACATTATTTTGATAGAGTTTTTCTGTGATGGCATTAATCAACCTCTTCAGTCAAAGCTTAGACGTGAGGGTCTGCGTTCGTCACTCAGCCAGTTTTTGGATTATGCTTTGTTGACTGTTGGCTCTCTATTCACTGTGGGTGTCGCGTAGGAGGAACATGACAGCGCCTTCGTGCCGGTAATGGCGGCCGTGAGATTTTGTATACTGGTCGCTACTCCGGTGATTCAACCCGCTCGGGAAAATGGCTGCCACACCAGAACGCGTTCACATAATGGCGGTAACAGCGGAGCCTGTTCGCAAAATGGTGGCTACTACAACATTCCATCATGTCACTGCTGCCTTTCATGAGTCAAGTCAAGTCATCGCTGATCACATATCAGCTGATCTGCTAGAGCCTCGTCACATCACAGCTGATCTTCCAGAGTCTCGTCACGTCTGAGCTGATCTTCCAGAGTCACGTCACGTCTCAGCTGATCTTCCAGAGTCACGTCACGTCTCGGCTGATCTTCCAGAGTCACGTCATGTCTCGGCTTATCTTCCAGAGTCTAGTCACGTCACATCTCGGCTGATCTTCCAGAGCTTCATCACGTCTCAGCCGATCTTCCAGAGTCACGTCACATCACTGCTGATCATCCAGAGTAACGTCACATCACAGCTGATCATCCAGAGTCACGTCACATCACAGCTGATCATCCAGAGTCACGTCACATCACAGCTGATCATCCAGAGTCACGTCACGTCACAGCTGAACATCCAGAGTTCAGTTACTTCCTGTCTGCTACACCCAGAAGTCCGAGGTCAGTTTGTCTGTCCACCGCTGGTGTCAGCAGTCGCAGCTGGTATCCCCAAACCCACTCACTCTAGCCCTCCTGTTCCTGAACTAAGTCCCCTGTCTGTAGCGCTTCCCATAATGGGGATCGCTTTACTGAGACTCTTGAAACAATGGCACCTACTATGATGTTTCCAGAGGTGGCGGGTGATGCTGCAGAACCTCCCAAGGTAGTGGAGTTTGCTGCTGTTTCCCCAGAGGTGGCGGCATGTGCTGCAGAAGTTACTTCCTGTCTGCTACACCCAGAAGTCCGAGGTCAGTTTGTCTGTCCACCACTGGTGTCAGCAGTCGCAGCTGGTATCCCCAAACCCACTCACTCTAGCCCTCCTGAACTAAGTCCCCTGTCTGTAGCGCTTCCCATAATGGGGATCGCTTTACTGAGACTCTTGAAACAATGGCACCTACTATGATGTTTCCAGAGGTGGCGGGTGATGCTGCAGAACCTCCCAAGGTAGTGGAGTTTGCTGCTGTTTCCCCAGAGGTGGTGGCATGTGCTGCAGAACCTCCCGAGGCAGCGATGCTCACTTCAGCTCCTTGCATGGTGGTGGCGCCCAGCAATGCACTCTCAGCCTGTCATGTCGTGGTCGAAGGAACCGTTGTTGAATGCTGTTCCTGTCCTGTTAAAGAGAATATTTATCAACTCTCCCTGTTTCCTGATGGTACTGCTGTAGAACCTCCAGAGGTGACGGCATCCGCTGCAGAACCTCCAGAAGTATCAGTGGTATCCACCTGTGAACTTCCTGTTTGTCCTGTCATGGCTATGGAGGCCGTCTGTGAATCCTCATCCTGTCCTGTCACGGCTATGGAAGTCATCTGCGAATCCTCGTCCTGTCCTGTCACGGCTATGGAGGCCGTTTGTGAATCCTCGTCCTGTCCTGTCATGGCTATGGAGGCCGTCGGCGAATCCTTGTCCTGTCCTGTCACGGCTATGGAGGCCGTCTGCGAATCCTTATTCTGTCCTGTCACGGCTATGGAGGCTGTCTGTGAGCCCACTGCCTGTGTCCTATTACTGCTATGGAGGCCGTTAATGAACTCTTGTCTCGTGTTGAACCAGCCATGGAGGCTGATTGTGATCTGTCCCTCCGTCTAGTCGAAACAAATGAATCTGATCTTGAAATGTCTGACTTGTCAGCTCCAATCAATGCTCTTGATTTTGAAGAGTCTGTTCACCCTATTTCAGTCAATACATCCTGTGTTGAACTGTCTGCTAATCTGATTTCAGTTAACAAGTCTGATTTTGAACCATCTGTCGGTCCAGTTTCAATCTATGAACCTGTTATTTGCCCCACTAGTCCAGTCACGGCCCCAGAAACCTTACCTGAGCTCCCTGTAGGCTCTAGTAGCATTGTCACAGCCCAAAGACCCGCCTTTGAACTCTTAACCCTGCCTGTCATGAGCTCTGAAACTACAAATGCACTCTATGTCTGTCCCATTACCCCTATCAGTATCAAAGTAACCATTAATAAACTGGCTATCTATCCTGTCTCAGTCAATGAGTCTAATTTAGAACCATATATCTGTTCCGTTTCAATCAAAGAGTCTGATTTTGTATTGTCTGCTTGTCCAGTTTCAGTCTGTGAGCCCGTTTATGAACTGTCTGTCTGTCCAGTTTCAGTCAATGAGCCAGATTTTGAACCGTATTCCTGACCAGTTTCAGCCAATGAATCTGTTAACTCAACCAGTGGTTGCCAATGATTCCAATGATGAACTTTCTGCTCATTCAGTTGTCAGCAGAGAAAACCTTGATGAGCTTTTTGTGTCTCCTGCCTCTGTCCTTGAGACCGTATATGCTGTGTCTGTCTCTTGTGTCTCAGTTTTTCCTAGGTCCCAATCTCTACCAGGAGTTTCTGCTCTGTCTGCTCCACAGTGGAGGTCTTCTGCTCCGTCCTGGTGGGCTTCTGCTCTGCCGTGGCAATCTCTGGATCTGTCTGCTCTGCTGTGGAGGTCCTCAGCTCCACCTGTTCTGCCGATTCCGCTCTGGCTCTTATGTTCCACCCTGGTCCTCTGCTCCACCGGCTCCGCCCTGGTTCCCTGCTCCACTGATTGCACACAGCTGTAACCAATCACAGACACACTATATAACACCCACTAAGATCCTTCTCAAATCGCCGAGTATTGTTTAGTGTTTATCACTGTTATAGCTGATAGCTACTTTACAGAGCCTGCTTTAGTTTGGGAGTGGGAGTGGGAGTGGGAATTTACCACATTATGAACGTGGCACTTGCGGGAGTTATTAACATTGTACACAATACCCGCTCAAAAAACAAAGAACGTTCCCTTAACGTTCCCATATGGTTCCTATTTGGTTATTTTTTTGGGAACATCTCAAACAGTCTTCACTGACTGATGAAGAGTGCAATTCACTAACCCTCTTAGCTGAACATACTGCCAGGAAGAAGACTGTCAGGAACTTTAGATCGGCTTGAAACCAAAGGTTCAAAAGGTGCTTTGAACTGTGAATGCAAAATAATAGTAAGATCCCAAGCGGGTTATCTTATAACCCTTCCTGGGCATAAACGGTGCGCACCCTTAAGGGATTGAGACACTAAAGAGTGTTTACCAATAATTACACCATCCACTAATGAATGAAAATGTGAGATGGCTGCAATATAGGCCTTTACAGTATTAACCGATTACCCTGAATCCAACAATGACTGAAGGAGCCGGAGAACACAATTGGCAGCATCTAGCTTATGGTCTTAACACCATGAGAGAATATTTGCCACTTGCTAGAATAGTTACTCCAAATAGAGGATGCCTTAGAACTATTTGTTGTCCTCAGTTCAGCTTCATCTAAGCCCTTAGGGAGGGACTGAGCAGAGGCCAAACCCACAGTTGTAGAGTCTCTAGTCTCTGGTGCCAAATTTGTCCCTCTGGCTGAGACAGGAGATAGATTCTCCTTGGTTGCTGCCAATGACGACCTTGAACCACACGTACAAGAATTGGGAACCAGTGTTTCTTTGGCCATCTTGGGGCCACAAGCAAAACTTTGTGATGGACCAGTTATACCCTTCTGAGCACCATGGGAATCATTCAGGGAAAAGCATAGAACTCTTATGGCCATTCTTGAGATTATTTCTTTCTTGTCAAAATTAGGCAGTCAACTCTGTTACCAATGTTGCCAGTGACAGTGTTGACAATTTGTAACAGAAATGACACATATATATATATATATATATATATATATGTGTGTGTGTGTATGTGTTTCTCTGTGTATGACTGTTAATTCTGCTACATACTGTCAACACTGTCACTATATATTGGTAACAGAGTTAGATGGTAACAGAGTTGACATTGACTAATTTATTTATTTTATTTGGATGAAATACGCCCCAGACACGAGCAGTTTCCTGAACCTCAGGTAAATTATGTCAGACACAGCTCTACAACTCTATGTCCATAATATCGGCTCTTAAGTATGACTTCACTATTACTGAAAACGGGTTAAACTAATCATTATGTCTATCACTGTTTTTGTGTCCTACCCATTTTCCAACAATCACCCGCTGGCTGCAAATGCCGCACATCTTTATAATTACAGTGGGGGTCTAATGCTATTTCATGCAGTCTTACATAGTTGGATTCTCATGCTAAACATGACCAATGTTTAAAAAAAACAAGCTGGACATATGACGGTGTATTTCTGTGCCAAATACACAAGTTTTTTTTTATGCAGAAAAAGGAACATACAAATAATAATAATAACAATACAAAAATTATAAACAAACAAAGCATAGCACACATTCAATTTTAACAATGATATTACTAAGTACCAGGGGGATTGAAGATTGTATCATATTATATAAAAATATGTATCATTATTTTTTAACAGTCTTATTGAAGAAACATTCTAAATCAATACAAAACAAATTTAACATAGGAGATGAATTAAGATATTTTTGTTTATGTATGTGAAATTTTGCTAATAAAATAAAAAAGGTTAACTAAATTCTAGATCTTTATTGCTTTTGTTTTCATAATACAAGATAACATTCTTTAAAGTAAAGCAATAATTAATATTCATTACATTAAATATAAATTCTGCCAAATCTATCCAAAACCTATTTATGACTTTACAGTCAAAAAATACAACATACATCATCAATATCAGTGAAACTTGGTATTAAAGATTTAGAAGGGTAAATGCAGAATTTTGAACTGTATTTATTTTATTTGATAAAACTTTTATACAGTATTTAAAGGGGTCATATGACATTTCTAAAAATAACATTATTTTGTGTATTTGGTGTAATGAAATGTGTTTATGCGGTTTAAGGTTTAAAAAAACACATTATTTTCCACATACTGTACATTATTGTTTCTCCTCTATGCCCCGCCTTTCTGAAACGCGTCGATTTTTACAAAGCTCATCGGTCTGAAAAAGCGAGGTGTGCTGTGATTGGCCAGCTATCCAGTGCGTTGTGATTGGCCGAATACCTCACGCGTGTGATGGAAATGTTACGCCCCTCACCATATTGTGATGCCGTGTCCCGGTGTTTTGTTGATTTGTTGTTAGGAAGGAAGTGGACTTGGGGAAGTCGTGGCCTAATGGTTAGAGAGTCGGACTCGTAACCCAAAGGTTGCAGGTTTAAGTCTCCGGTCCGGCAGGAATTGTAGGTGGGGGGAGTGAATAACCAGCATGTTCCTTCAATACCACAACTGAGGTGCCCTTGAGCAAGGCACTGAACCCCCAACTGCTCACTTCACTTCAGATTTTGCTACCTCCCATTAAAACTGTGGGTAGTACAATTTGACAACGAAAAATGCTACCTCTAAAATTATGGTTTATTAACGTCTACGCCTACTACAACCCTAAACCTACCCTTACAGTAATGCAAATACAGTAATTATGTGTTATATTCGCGGTTGTAGCTAGAAAGGATACAGCTACAGGGCACCAACAATAAATTATTTTTTCTACCTATTAGATTGTGTTTTATTAAAGTCTACACCTATCCCAACCCTAAACCTACCCTTACAGTAATGCAGATACATTAAATATTGTTGTTCAGTAAACCCTGGTAGGACAATCTGACGGGTAGGATAAAATGTCAGGACACCGGTGCGACAAGTCAAAAATAATAAAACCCATTATAAACGAGGAATTTGTTGCATCCAATGGGGACATAATTACGGATTATAATGACTTATACTGTCTTTTTACCCGTTGCGTTGTGTATCGTGCTGCGCAAACATAAAACAATGTCTGCATTTGTGATTGGAGGAACAACAAACAACAAGTGCTACTCTACACTGCTTAAAACTCACATTTGAATCGTCAGTGGCAAATTATTTAAATATGAAAACGTACTTACAGGCTGTGAGTCAGAAGCGCCAGACTGTCCTTGCAAAGTTGGAATTGCCCCACTTTATAGAAACAGACACCGGCATTGTAGGCTACTGGTTCAGGAAACAGTCCTCGTCCTCCGTAAAATGCGCTGCACACATCTGAATATTTGGGTTGAACTGCTCTGGAACAGTGTTGTAAATACAACTTAACCACTGATTTCTAGTTGTGTCCTCTTTTGGAAGGTCAAACAAAGTAGTTTCGCTTTCACAACAAAACACACAGCATCTCCATGACATGGCGGCAGCAACAATACTACAAGCTCTTCTCCAGCCAATATTCTCAATTATAGAGTTCCAAAAATATTTCCCTCTAGGAAATTAGACAGCTGCAGCTCATCCAGAACGCTGCTGCCAGAATTCTGACAAGAACCAGAAAATCTGAGCATATCACACCAGTCCTCAGGTTCTTACACTGGCTTCCAGTTAAATTTAAAGGGTTAGTTCACCCCAAAATGAAAATTAGTTTTACTCACCCCCGATGCATCCTAGGTGTATACGACTTTCTTCTTTCAGACGAATCCAGTCGGAGTTATATAAAAAATTGTCTTTGATCTTTCAAGCTCTATCGTTGCACTCAGCGGGTGTTGCATTGCTTCTGTCCAAAAGACATGAAATAAAAAGCACCTTTCCATAAAAAAAAGTGTCTCAACAAAACAAAGTGAACAAAAGCCTCCTGTAGCGAATCGATGCGTTTTTGTAAGAAAAATATTCATATTCAAAACGTAATAATCACTTGAATCTAGCTTGCGCTCACTGTTGTAAAACGGAAGCAGTTCCGGGGGAATGACGTATGAGGTCAGCGCTGCGCATGCGTGGCTCAGAAGTGACGCATACGGAAGGTGCTTTTTATTTCACGTCTTTTGGACAGAAGCAATGCAACACCCGCTGAGTGCAACGATAGAGCTTGAAAGATCAAAGACAATTTTTTATATAACTCCGACTGGATTCGTCTGAAACAAGAAAGTCATATACACCTAAGATGCATCGGGGGTGAGTAAAACGCAGCCTAATTTTAATTTTGCTCACATATTTACACCTAATTTATTTTTTATAAATCCGGATATGTGTGTGGAAAATTGCGTACGCACATTTCCATGCCCATTTTGTGCGTACGCAATTTTCCACACATATCCGGATTTATAAAAAATAAACTAGGCATAAATATGTGCGCACTGTACGGACACTCGAGACCAGGGCTGCCCAAACTCGGTTCTGGAGGGCCAGTGTCCTGAAGAGTTTAGCTCCAACCCCAATTAAACACACCTGAACCAGCTAATCAAGCTCTTACTAGGCCAGGGGTAGGCAAGTTCGGTCCTAGAGAGCCGCAGTCCTGCAGAGTTCAGCTCCAACCCTAATCAAACATTTACCAATTCCCCCCAGAACCCCAGTTCCTTCTGGAAGGAGTCCAGATGGGGACGTTGTGTTGCCGCAAAATGGTCACGATGGACGCGTCCCTTACGGGCTGGGGAGCGGTCCATCAAGGGACGTCCAGTCGGTGGAGTCTGGACAGAGGTACATCGAGACTGACACATAAACCGTTTGGAGATGCTTGCGGTTCTCCTGGCTCTCGAACAGTTCTTACCCCAGCTGAGGGGTTATCATGTGTTAGTCAGAACAGACAACACGGCAGTTGTGTCATACCTCAATCGTCAAGGGGGATTACGTTCTCGCCCCCTGTGCAGGCTGGCGAAGCATATTCTTCTCTGGGCTCAGACAAAGTTCCTGTCGATCAGAGCAGTCCATATCCCAGGTCGCCTGAACTCGGGAGCGGATCTGCTCTCAAGACAGAGTCTGCAGAATGGGGAATGGAGATGGTTCTCGGACCTGGTCAGTCTGCTAGCCGGCCCTCCATGGGAGGTTCCCCTCAGACACGATCTGTTGACACAAGCTCGGGGCATGATTTGGCATCCTCGACCGGAATTATGGAGGTTATGGGCATGGCCCTTGAGCAGAGTACGCTAATGTGTTCTGGTCTCTCAGGACATGCACTCGTAGGAGGTGTTTCGGTTGGTCGTCACACCCTGGTGTCACGTTTTATGCAGGGTTTGAGACGGCTTAGGCCTTTCTGCCCAGCTCGAGTTCCTTCTTGGGACTTATCGATTGTGTTGGAGGGCCTGACAGGCCATCCCTTTGAAGCGATAAAGTTGGTGTCAGACAAGTTACTGACCATTAAGACCGTTCTTCTGGTGGCTTTATCCTCCCTTAAGAGGGTAGGGGATCTGCAGGCTCTCTCCATTAGTCCTTCGTGTATGGACTTTGCACCAGGACTGGTGAAAGTCTTTTTGTGACCTAGGCCTGATTATGTTCCGAAGGTCGCTTCAACTCCGTTTCGCTTTCAGCAGGTGGTCCTGGAGACTTTTTCCCCGGCTGAGGAAGGGTCAGGTACCCTGAATCTCTGTCCGGTAATGGGCACTTAGGATCTACGTTAACCGCACGGCTCAGTGGCGTAGATCTGATCAGTTGTTCGTGTGTTTTGGTGGTAAGAGCAGAGGTTCTGCTGTCACTAAACAGCGGATGTCACACTGGATAGTGGAGGCTATTTCTTTGGCCTATGAGGTGCGTGGCTTGACTTTGCCTCTAGGAGTGCGTGCTCATTCTACAAGAGCAGTGGCTTCTTCTCAGGCCTTCTTTAAAGGGTCTTCGATGGAAGATGTTTGTGCTGCGGTAGGATGGTCCTCTCCTAGCACATTCATCAAGTTTTATAGTCTGGACGTAAGGATGGCTCCCGGCTCCCAGGTCTTATACGCTTGAGCAGATGCTTTCCTTGGTCTTCTAGCTATCTAAGGTACGTCAGGCGTTATGGTATAGCGTTCCCAAAGCGATGATGTCATCGCAGGATCGAAGTGAGCCTATGAGAGGGAACATCTCGGTTCCGTATGTAACCTTGGTTCCCTGAGTAGGGGAACGAGATGCTGCGATGCTCGGCCGTTCCGTACCTTGATAGTGCTTCCTTTGTAAATCAGTGAAATCTGATGAAAATAGCGCGCAGCACGCTATATAGCTCACCTACGTGCGCTTTGGGGGCGGTGCTAAGCGCTATTTGGCCAATGAATTGGCATGATGGTATAAGGGCTTCAGACATTCGTCACACTGAAGGTGTTCCCAAAGCGATGACGTCATCGCAGCATCTCGTTCCCCTACTCA
Source organism: Sinocyclocheilus grahami (assembly GCF_001515645.1). Lineage (NCBI taxonomy): Eukaryota > Metazoa > Chordata > Actinopteri > Cypriniformes > Cyprinidae > Sinocyclocheilus > Sinocyclocheilus grahami. The sequence continues at coordinate 21,207 of NW_015506831.1, read as the reverse complement.
GGGAACCAAGGTTATATACGTATCTGTTACATACGTTACATAATGCGTGCACAAAGTTAGTGTGTATTCTTGAGCTCTCTTCGTTACACACGCTGCTTACACAGAATGGCGTTGCGGCGCTACACAGAGTATTTATCTGCGAGCGGACTTTCTCCGAAGCTTACATCTGAATCTCTCCATCATGGGACATCGACTTAAGAAGAGTTTGTGTGTTGTTTGATAGTGTTTTGGAGGGCGGGATGTGAAGCAGTGGTGAACAGCAGCAGAAAGACCCGGAGAGATGCATGACAGGCAGGGATAGCATTAGCACGTACGTTTCAACGCCGTTCTCTTGAATGTTTATGTGTTTACAGATTTTGTTTCATGTTAGCTGTTTTAGATTATAAAAATGACAATGAAGAGGGAAAATATGAGAGGGCTACATGATTTATGTATGCATGTTTGTGCGTGCGTGTGTATGTATGTATATTGAGTGTGTGTGTTTGTGCGTGTGTGTATATGTTAGAAAACACTCTCTGTCTTTAGAATGGTTCCAGATATGCCTCACCCCTCCTTTTCTTCTCTCCTTCTCTCACTCGCTCCCTATACAACGCATTCTCTCTGAATCCCCCTCCTCCATCTGCTCTCTCTCTCTCTTGTATGATGTTTTAATATCTCTTACTCATATTCGAGGTACGCATGCGCACATGTATGCATTAGCTTTTCTTGGTTCAAATGCCCAAATAAGGACATGAACGCTAGGACTACAAGGTAAAGGATTTCGTGATGAACTATGAAGCGAGTTCAGCATCCTTCGCCAAAAGTCTATTCCTAATATGTCCATGTTTTTCTGTACATGTGGCCATTTTATATAAACACATGTTCTTGGCCAAAGATCCTATATGTGTATGTCATTCATATCCTCATTGGTTAAGAGGGTGAAACTCGCTTGAGCAGATGCTTTCCTTGGTCTTCTAGCTATCTAAGGTACGTCAGGCGTTATGGTATAGCGTTCCCAAAGCGATGATGTCATCGCAGGATCGAAGTGAGCCTATGAGAGGGAACATCTCGGTTCCGTATGTAACCTTGGTTCCCTGAGTAGGGGAACGAGATGCTGCGATGCTCGGCCGTTCCGTACCTTGATAGTGCTTCCTTTGTAAATCAGTGAAATCTGATGAAAATAGCGCGCAGCACGCTATATAGCTCACCTACGTGCGCTTTGGGGGCGGTGCTAAGCGCTATTTGGCCAATGAATTGGCATGATGGTATAAGGGCTTCAGACATTCGTCACACTGAAGGTGTTCCCAAAGCGATGACGTCATCGCAGCATCTCGTTCCCCTACTCAGGGAACCAAGGTTATATACGTATCTGTTACATACGTTACATAATGCGTGCACAAAGTTAGTGTGTATTCTTGAGCTCTCTTCGTTACACACGCTGCTTACACAGAATGGCGTTGTGGCGCTACACAGAGTATTTATCTGCGAGCGGACTTTCTCCGAAGCTTACATCTGAATCTCTCCATCATGGGACATCGACTTAAGAAGAGTTTGTGTGTTGTTTGATAGTGTTTTGGAGGGCGGGATGTGAAGCAGTGGTGAACAGCAGCAGAAAGACCCGGAGAGATGCATGACAGGCAGGGATAGCATTAGCACGTACGTTTCAACGCCGTTCTCTTGAATGTTTATGTGTTTACAGATTTTGTTTCATGTTAGCTGTTTTAGATTATAAAAATGACAATGAAGAGGGAAAATATGAGAGGGCTACATGATTTATGTATGCATGTTTGTGCGTGCGTGTGTATGTATGTATATTGAGTGTGTGTGTTTGTGCGTGTGTGTATATGTTAGAAAACACTCTCTGTCTTTAGAATGGTTCCAGATATGCCTCACCCCTCCTTTTCTTCTCTCCTTCTCTCACTCGCTCCCTATACAACGCATTCTCTCTGACCCCCCCTCCTCCATCTGTTCTCCTCTCTCTTTGTATGATGTTTTAATATCTCTTACTCATATTCGAGGTACGCATGCGCACATGTATGCATTAGCTTTTCTTGGTTCAAATGCCCAAATAAGGACATGAACGCTAGGACTACAAGGTAAAGGATTTCGTGATGAACTATGAAGCGAGTTCAGCATCCTTCGCCAAAAGTCTATTCCTAATATGTCCATGTTTTTCTGTACATGTGGCCATTTTATATAAACACATGTTCTTGGCCAAAGATCCTATATGTGTCATACATTCTCATTGGTTAAAGGGTTGAAACTCCCCTCGACATATGCCTATATAATATCTTTATTTCTATTAATAAATTGAAATATTGAGAATACATTTGAATGTGTGTTTTCTTGCTTCCCGGCCGTATCTACACTTTAAGGGACTGAGAAGATTTCACGGTGGCAAAGAGAATTTACAGAGGGACCAATTGTTATTTTTATTAACAGTATACAACATGTAAACAGTGTTGTAAGTTTGATTTTTGTTTACACGCTCTCTCTCCCTTTCCTGTGTTTCAGTGACTTAGGTATCCAGTTGGTCAGAGAACAAACCTTTTTAGTGACTGCCTTGAGTGTCCTACACTGTAAATAGTGTAAATAGTTGCTTTAGTTTTTCAGTAACTGGATATTCATAATAATTAGCAGAGAAAAAAAATTACAATTACAAATGTAAAAAAAAGCTCTAAAATGATCACTGATCAAATCTGTTTTGGTTCACTGTTTTCATCGTTAGAATTGTTCAAAATAAATACTGTTTAGTTACAATGTTCAAATGTTGTTCTGAAATAGTTTTGTGTTTGTGTGTGTGGTTTCATGGGTAGATGAGTTCTGAATTGATATACATATAGCCTATCTATGTAGTATATGTAGTATGCAGTGCCATATGGAGACTCTAAATAACCTTTTTGAAAGGATTCCTAGACTTTTCTTGAAATAAAAGATCTAAATGACTTTTCCTAAGCTTTTCTTAAAATAAAATACCATGAAGATGTACTTTATGCAAAAAATGTTTTATTTCTGCTTTTATTTCAGTTTAGGCGTCCTTTCAAAAATGCCATGTGGAGACTCCAAATGGACACCTGGTAACCAAATGAGTCAACACTACAAATAAAAAAAGCCATTTGGAGACTCCAAATGGACACCTGGTGGTAACCAAATGAGTCAACACAACTATTTCTGAACAGCATTTGTATTTTCTTGTGTGTTATGGTGGGCAGAGCAGTTCTGAATTGATATACATATATGCATTATGTAGTTTTGCCTCATTTGGTCATTTGGTTACCAGGCGTCCATTTGGAGTCTCCAAATTAATTTATTTTTAAATAAAAGCTTACAGAAACTACATTTTTGGGAGTATCATCTTCAAATTTGAATCAAAATATGGTCAGACATTCAGCTTTATCTTTATGGTGTTTTCAGGCCTTCAGCATCAAAGCCTCATCCATTTTTCCCATTTTAAAGATATCGTGAGTCACTTTCGTGTACATTTTACCTTGTTTTACTCTGTTGCTATACTGATTTTGAGTTATTATGACTCCAGAGTAACAAAGGCTCAAGTGTCTAGTTTCAAACAATACCAGATTTATAAATATAACCCATAGGGTTCAAGAGCTACAGACATTTTTATTTGGGTATGTCGTTTTTCAGAAAATGCTCAAAAATAGGGGCGCGCAGTAAGTGGTTAAAACCCTTCCAAACAAACTGGATCAAGTATGGCTGGATCTGATTGTTAGTTATAGTTAATTTAAGACAATAAATTGTTCCTGCTTTATTTTAATCTGATCAAACTACAGACTCCTCTGAGATATTCGGATGCAGTACACTGAGGTCATATCCAGCGATGGTGGCGCTCCAGTCCAGCAGGGGGCGGAAGTGCGTCGTGTTGCTGCGTCGGAAGTAGCGCAGCTTAAAGCGTTTCAGGTCGGTTATGTGAGTTCACATCATGATGTGTTTTGTAGGTTTTGTGACCGTCTGATACACTGTATCGTAGCTCGCTATTTTGTAGCAGAGTATTATGTTTTAATGCATCAGATCCAGCAGCTGCACGGATGTCTTGTATAAAAGTGGCTTGTCTGTTGGATCATAGTATTCCTGATAGAAAGCAAAAGTCGCGTTTATAACATTTTAATGGTTTATTGAGCACCTTTTTGTCTCTAGGTTAATTTTGCATGGTAAAGCTAGAGTTAAACAGCGTTCTTATGTAAAGGTTTTGTATTTGGAACGTTTTATCAAATGCTTTTTGTGTTTAGATTTTAGTTGGAAACCATAAAAGTTATTGTAAATATTCTTTGAACTAAGAATCAGTAACATTATTGACTGGCCAAATGAAGGCAGTGCATTTTACTAAATTATATTAATATAATGAAAGTTTGTTTACATTGTTAATGTTCAAATACACAATATGAAATTAATACAAAAATGATGTGACCATTCACTCTAATAAACATATCATTTTAGTATTTATTGTGTAAAAATTAAATCATATATGAAAGACTAAGATATGTGATATTAAAAAAAATAAAAAAATAAAATCTGAGGAAACACTAATCATATGTAAATGGTTTGATCAGTTCATAATAAATGCATCTTTAATAATCCTGCTGTGTGTGT
>NW_015506831.1:13019-15766 GCF_001515645.1 Sinocyclocheilus grahami | reverse complement strand
TTTCTTGAAATAAAAGATCTAAATGACTTTTCCTAAGCTTTTCTTAAAATAAAATACCATGAAGATGTACTTTATGCAAAAAATGTTTTATTTCTGCTTTTATTTCAGTTTAGGCGTCCTTTCAAAAATGCCATGTGGAGACTCCAAATGGACACCTGGTAACCAAATGAGTCAACACTACAAATGCTGTTCAGAAATATTGTTTTCTTGTGTGTTATGGTGGGCAGAGCAGTTCTGAATTGATATACATATATGCATTATGTAGTTTTGCCTCATTTGGTCATTTGGTTACCAGGCGTCCATTTGGAGTCTCCAAATTAATTTATTTTTAAATAAAAGCTTACAGAAACTACATTTTTGGGAGTATCATCTTCAAATTTGAATCAAAATATGGTCAGACATTCAGCTTTATCTTTATGGTGTTTTCAGGCCTTCAGCATCAAAGCCTCATCCATTTTTCCCATTTTAAAGATATCGTGAGTCACTTTCGTGTACATTTTACCTTGTTTTACTCTGTTGCTATACTGATTTTGAGTTATTATGACTCCAGAGTAACAAAGGTTCAAGTGTCTAGTTTCAAACAATACCAGATTTATAAATATAAACCATAGGGTTCAAGAGCTAGACGTTTTTTATTTGGGTATGTCGTTTTTCAGAAAATGCTCAAAAATAGGGGCGCGCAGTAAGTGGTTAAAACCCTTCCAAACAAACTGGATCAAGTATGGCTGGATCTGATTGTTAGTTATAGTTAATTTAAGACAATAAATTGTTCCTGCTTTATTTTAATCTGATCAAACTACAGACTAATAATGAGGTCCAAGTTTAATAATACGCTAGAAGTCAAAATTTAAAAAATGTATAATTTTGTTTCTCTATTTAACAACATTAACTTACAGTAGTGAAATACGTCTTCCCTCAGGTAGATTGTATGTGCTTGCGATAAAAAAAATCACGTCTCTGCATTCGCCCAAACTGATTTGCAGAAATCAAACGTGCCTAGAAATTGGGCTGGGAGACTCTAGCGTTGTCCTGAGACCCTGACCTGGATTTGTGCCCAAGGATCCCACTACTCCCTTTAGGGACCAAGTGGTGACCCTGCAGGCACTCCCTTCTGTCGAGGGAGACCCAACCCTGTCTCTGTTGTGCCCACTGTGAGCCCTGCGCTGCTGTTTGGAATGCACACAGATTTTCAGATCATCTGCACAGCTTTTTGTCTGCGTTGGAGGACAGCAGAAGGGGAAGGCCATCTCCAAACAAAGAATCTCCCTCTGGATTCCTTTAGCAATTCCATAGGATGCATCTCACCTCCCTTCAGGCAGGATGTGGTCTCCGTAGTGATCCTTTCACACTAGAGGAAGTGAATGTTCCCAACCAGGTTCACCAGGTGTTTCATTTTTATTAGTGTTTTTAAGCAGAGGAACAGGCTTCTGGCTGATATGACCTCTGACATTATGTGGCAACTGTCCCAAGTTGAAGGACAAGGTGGTCTTCCTTCCTGGGCATTGGAAGTTTACGAGGATGAGAGGTGCATTCGTGGACTCGTAATGCAGTTCAAACAGTTGTGGCACTTAATATATGGTTGTTATTATTATTACTTCCTTTATTTAGCCAGCAATGTGTCATTGAGATAATTACAATCTCTTCTTCCAGAGAGACCTGGTCAAAAGAGACCCCAAAAAGGTATAGGAACCCCAAGTGTTGGAACTACGAGTCGACATCAGTGTGACTGACATTAATTTTAATATTTTATAACCTTTTCACTTTTATTTTGCCTCTGTCCCAACTTTTTGGAGAGTGTTGGGCAGTTGTGGCCTAATGGTGAGAGACTTGTAACCCAAAGTTTGTGGGTTCGAGTCTCAGGTCCGGCAGGAATTGATGGTGGGGGGGAGTGAATGACCAGCGCTCTCTTCCACCCTCAATACCACGACTGAGGTGAGACCCTTGAGCAAGAACTGAACCCCCAACTGCTCCCCGGGCGCCGCAGCAAAAACATCTGCCCACTGCTCCAGGTGTGTGTTCATGGTGTGTGTGTGTGTGTGTGTGTGTGTCTGTGTGTGCACTTAGATGGGTGAAATGCTGAGTATGGGACACCATACTTGGCCACACGTCACATCCTGTCCTTTCCTTTTCCTTTCCATCAAAATCAAAATTTGTTTATATTTACAAAACATGTGAAACCATTGGAGATCTTTTCTTTGTACTTTTGTCAATTAAATGAGAATTTAAGAAAATGAACAAATCACAGGTTCTTGTTGTCCCAACTTTCTCTAATTTGGGGTTGTGGTATATTGTGACAATTATTTATGAGTAGCATAATAATAATTATTCATGAATTAATTGTAAAAATAACAAAGCATCATGCAGACATATGCTTTTGTGTGGAGCATTTACTACACACCAAGCTGTGGAAAACAACAGTTGCATTTTATTAGTGTCGATTTAACCTGGATGCATATTTTGTTAATAAATTACGTGGATGTTGTCTAACTCTATTCAAGTACATTTTAAGGTTGTTTTATTCAAGTTTTGTTCCTTTCAGATGTGAGTTGTGGTTCATCCTCTGATGGAGATAAAGAAACTTCAAAAGAGCAGCTGCAGACCAAGAGTTTCTCCTGCGCCACCTGTGGAAAAACACTGAGTTCAGAGGGTCATTTAGCGAGACACGAGAGAACACACACAGAACAGAAAGACTTCAGCTGTAAGATATGCAACATCAGCTTTCCTACCGCAGAAGAGAGGAGACTTCA
>NW_015506831.1:4107-12291 GCF_001515645.1 Sinocyclocheilus grahami | reverse complement strand
AGCAGCTGCAGACCAAGAGTTTCTCCTGCGCCACCTGTGGAAAAACACTGAGTTCAGAGGGTCATTTAGCGAGACATGAGAGAACACACACAGAACAGAAAGACTTCAGCTGTAAGATATGCAACATCAGCTTTCCTACCGCAGAAGAGAGGAGACTTCATTCAAAAGAGCACAGCGGGAAGAAGGAGTTTCACTGTGAACAGTGTGGGAAGGATTTTTTCACCACTGCTCAAATTATGAAATCCCATATAAAGACACACAACGAAAAGTCTTTCCACTGCAGCGAATGTGACAAGCATTTCAGCACCAAAGGAAATCTTGTTGTTCATAAGCGAATCCACACGGGAGAAAGACCATACAAGTGCCCTCACTGTGAAAGAAGATTCATGTATGGATCTCATCTGAAGATACATGTGCGTTTGCACACCAATGAGAGGCCGTACCAGTGCAGTGAATGTGGGAAAGCCTTTAGGCAGTTATTTAGTCTGAAGTCACACCAAAAAATGCACTCGGGTGCGAAACCGTTTCAGTGCAAATATTGTGACAAACGATTCCGTCACAAATCCTACCTGAACTATCATGAGAGGACTCACACTGGAGAGAAACCGTATCTGTGCTCCTACTGTGGAAAGAGCTTTTCTAGTCCAGTTAATTTTGGACCTCATAAGAGAGTCCACACTGGAGAAAAACCGTATCACTGCAGCGTCTGTGGGAAGAGTTTCAGTAAGTTTGATACTTTACAAAAGCACAAGAGGATTCATACTGGAGAAAGACCGTTCAAATGCTCACAGTGTGACAAGACGTTTGCTCGATCAGACGTCCTTAAGGTCCATCAGCGAGTTCATACAGGAGAGAAACCTTACTCCTGCTCCATCTGCGGCGAGAGATTCGCTTATTTAGGTAGTTTTCAGACCCACCAGAACAAACACGCTAAAGAACAAACTGCTCCAGAATCATCAGAGTGACTTTACATGTCTTGGTCGGTCAATAAAGGCTGCATTTCTGCAGTTGCTTTCATCGTGCATTCTCCGGTGATGTATAACATTAATATCATACACATGATGATTTCAATTTAAAACATGAGACATATATTATGCAACAGTTGAATTGGTTTTCTGAGCAGCGTTATTAGTGTGGATACTTCGTCCAGCATCACTGAGTGATTTCACTATTTATACAGTATTAAGGCCTTTTCACACTGCACGCAAAAATTCGGCTTGAATGTTCGGCATGATGACTACTGAATAAATAAGGGATAATGTACATCCAGCCGGTTGTTATCCCAGAATAAAGCCCGAAATGATGTTGTATAAGACTGAAGGGCTTTGTTTTGCGCTAACCGGTGGGTGTACATTATCCCGCTTATTACATGGCTGCTTTCCAAAAAAATAAAAATAATTAAACTTTAGACAAAAAAGCATTGTTCTAAGTTGAAATATTTAAATGCAAAGCTTTCATGAAAAAAGAAGTTGCTAGCAAGCACCAAGTTCAAACTAGACCGACATTTAAGGGATACCGGTGCAGTCATATCACTTATTACACAACATTTCACCACAAAATTAAGGAGATAAAAGATACTGATTTAATATGAAACTGTTTTAAAATCTTACTAGTTTATCTATCTTATAATCCATTACAGTGTACAAAACTATCGTCGCAAAATGGCAGCAGCTGCGTTTGTATGAAACGCAATACCAGAGTGACATAATTGTACACATAATATTTCATTGAGTTTTAATATATTATTAGCTCACCAAACGCAAAGCTTTCACCAAGAAAAAAACTGTTTCTAGCAAGTGCATAGCGCCATCTGCAGTTACCTGGATGAGGCTGTATTGTTAGCTTTCGCCGGTTATCAAGGAATAACGTACCTTGGAATGTGGTGACTGACCAATCAGAATCAAGCACTCCACAGAGCTGTGTAATTACTAGAACTATTATTGTATACATATTGGACACACAATTGTCCTGATGTGGAGAATATCAGCATGCATATCACAGAAGAAAGTCTTAAATTCAAAGTCATTGCATTAATTGTTGCATATGCTCCAAAAAATGAATATCTTCCTTCCAGTACAGCTCTTCATCATGAAATATGCCAAGAATGTCCTTAAGAATATATATTTGCGGTATAAGTATCAAAAACCATCTCAATATATTTTTACATCTCCTTTCTCAGGAGCTCTGCTGAGAACAGGTCTATATTCTAATATTCATGAGCCTCGCTTCTTGCCTGCTGAAATTGAAATGTATACACATCTTCATCATGACTAGATAGACACGGTGAGTTTGTCTTTACTATACAGGTTAGATGTGATCCACCTCACAGTAACAATCCTGTCAGGTCGTCCATCCTTTGAGTGAGAGTGTAACCTTACAGGTCGGCCGATCTGGTTTCGTGGTTAAAGTTAACCTTTTCGACATGTTTCCGCGATGTTGTCTGGGGGTTTGGCAAAAGGAGAGTGGGACGGTGGGCGGTGACTGTGTAGTTCTGACGTCAACTTTTTACGGAAGTCACAACGGTTCGTGAAAAATCACAGCTACTTTAAGCAGGCTGTGTGAATTTTACTGTGGACTGACTGTTTTGAAACTTATATGGTAGTTACATAGCACCTAGACCTCAGTTATCATGAAAAAAGCCAGGAAATTTCAGTTTTGACAATATGGGACCTTTAAGGGGTTTTTTTTTGGCATGTGACAACTTTGATTAAATTTCCCCCATGTTCTATTCATATACTGTATATTATACATAAATATTTTAAAACGGGCTTAAACATAGAAGAGCAAAAGATCGTCTGTAATGGTAACACACAGTTGCTGTCAGAGTAACGGTCAAAAACGTATTTAAGGCAGGGCTTCAGAAAGGGTCAGTTATTGTCACGATGCTTCTAAATGGTCATTTTTGGTTTAATTTTGGGTGAAATATGCCCCAGATATTTTTTTTTTGCGAGTCACTAAATTAGCTTGACTAGCAGCTTTAACACCAGCAATTTCCTGAACTCACGTAAATTACCTCGGACACATACAGTTCTATGTACTTAAGAATTGCATAATTGTAATGAAAACAGGTCAAAGTAATTATTATGTCTGTCATTGTAGTGCCCTAGCCATTTTCCTACAATCATCCTCTTGTTTCTTGACTAGCCGCACTCCATCCCAACCCCGTAGGCCTTTCCCTATCTTCCAAGACCTCCACCATGAGGTTTCGAGGTCTTGGAAACAATCTTTTTCGGCCCGTATGACTAATCTGTATGACGCCACTATTTCTAAAATGGCAGAACACGGTTATGCGGCGATGCCGACCGTAGAGCCAAACTCCGCTCCATAATGGAAGTCACGCCCCTGTTGCCGTCCAAGCCGTGTTACTTCTGCTTTAGTCTGCAAATCTTACATGGCTTCTGGGCAGGCCGCGGCTATGCTTCACTCTATGGGCGTGCTTCAGGCTTATCAAGTGGATGTGCTCAAGGAGCTGGATGAGGGAGAAGGCCTGACCTCAAAGGCTGTTAAAGCGCTCAGGCGAGCTATGGATTTGGCGCTTCGAGCTACCAAACATGCGGCTCGTGCAGTGGGTAGGTCCATGGCAGGTATGGTGTCAGTAGAGCGCCACCTTTGGCTCACAAGAAAAAAAAGGACAGGACTTTTTTAATGAACTAGCATCTTTGAGCAGCTCACAGCATTAAAAAATTAACACTTATTGATAGTTCCAACTCAGGAAGGAGTTTCTCAAATTTGGGGCAAGTAACCAAGATTAATGGTCAAAGACGCAGCATATCATGACCATCACATGAGGAAAATCATTCCTCATTCCACAGACTGCGTTGGGTGGTTTCCCCCCACCTAGAAGACAAAGACCAGACTGAGATTCCTTCTAAACCCTTTTGACCTTTGGTCTTCACAAAGAACATGTCCTCACGTTCACAGAATGGTTTGCTCGATCAGACGTCCTTAAGGTCCAATCAGCGAGTTCGTACAGGAGAGAAACCTTAAGGCTTGTGCACTCCGGGACGATTATCACGTGCGATTATCGCAGACGTTTAACGATTCGTGACTAAACAAGGGGCGCCAATGTGAGTGTGGGCACTGACGTGCAAAACGCCAGGTATAAAAGCAGCATTTAAAAAAAAAAACACCTCAGGCTAGTTTTATTTTTTGGTTTGACACACCGCGTTAAAAAATGGCCGACCAATGAGATTGGCGCTTTTGTTCACGTGCCTGGAGCTGCTGAAGTTACAGTAAAACACAACTTGGTGGCGCTCAAGCACAAAACGGTCTTGCCGAGCACACATTGATACCTAACGACGAAGAGAAAGTAAGTAGACCAAGAAGATGCATCGAGGCAAGATGAATGTAGAGCTGCTGGTCTCATTGGTGTCTGAACACAAAGGGCTTTATGACAAACGTGACAGCGACTACAAAAATCTCGATAAGAGGGAGTTGTTATGGAGAGGAATTGCAGATCAAACAGTATTCGATGTGTCCCGGGGTATTTCTGTTTTTCATTAAGCGCCATCTAATGTGAGGGAGTGAATTTGCACGTTCACTCGGCTCATGTGCAGCGAAAATTGCTTGGGTATGAACACAAAGATGCTGGTTTAAACTGGTCCTTAGATGGTCATGTGCTGGTCTTAAGCTGGTCGGAGCCTTTATTTCTGCAGTTGCTTTCATTTCATCATTTATATGTACATTTTTGCAAAACTAGAAAAAAGAATGTATACACACACAATAACGATAATGAGAAATAGTCAAAATTATGACTTTCTAGGTCAAAACGGAACTTTTCGTGTTTTGTTAGAATTTCAACTTGTCAATTTTGATTTAATGTCATAAGTGAGATTTCCCTCATATACCTTGGATTTTTTTCTTTAATTTTTTCAATTACAGAATAAAAATGTGGACTAATCATCTAAAAGTCTGATGTACTCAAAATTACCAGTTTGTAAACAGAACTATTAAATAAGAGGAACTTTTGCATAAATATTGTACTCACAACTGTCCTGTTGTGGAGAAGCTGTAGATGATTGGACACTTCTTACGAAATCGGTCAAGAATATCATGTTTCAAGTAAATGAAGCCAATATAGGAACTTTTTTTTTGTTTTTTTCCCCAAATCAAATCAAATTGGCCCCATATACCCTACATGTCCTGTATATTTGAATTCTCATAATACTAAAACATCGCACTTGAAACAGACTTGTATTAGAAGAGCAAAAGACAATCTGATAGTGTTGGTAACAGTCAGAATAACGGTCAATGACGGATTTTTAGGCGGGGCTTCAGAAAGGCGGTTATTGCCGAGAAGCATCTAAATGGTCTTAAATTAGACTTTCTTTAGCAATATAGATATATAATTTTTCTTTTGATGGTGGGCGTAATGTGACCCGGACATTTCAAGTGATTTTCATTCATTATATATATTGACCAACTTTAACACCAACAATTTCCTAAACTCACGTAAATTATACACATACGCAGTGTTGCCAACTAATTTTCAGGGGAAGTTGCTAAAGGAAGGTTGATTTGTTGCTAAAAGTTGCTAAATGACGCGGTGACGTCATTGCGTAATCACGATGCAAAATTGTGTCACTGCATCAAATCTCAGCAAAAAAAAAAAAAAGTAAATATGTTCATTTAGATGCGTTTATAAAATAATATAAATGACTAATTTTAAATACAGCATTGAATTATTAAACACTCACATTTTTTAACAATTTAAGTTTATTTTTATTAGCTAGTAAACTAGTAAAACTACTCATTCTGAACGATTATAGTTTTAAGCAGTGTATTAGTAGTTCGTATGCTACACTCTAAGAAAAGTCTGTAATATATATTAACATGCAGGAATTTTCCGTAATTATTACTCACACGTTTTTTTTACCTACATTTTAAATTACGCATTGTATTTTGCGTTTTCGGGTTACAATGGATAACGGATAATGTCCTGGAAAATTACTACCTTTTTCATTTTTCTAGATATTTTTCTTACCGTGCACTAACTGATCAACAAACTCAAGTACAAGCTACTAACAAGGTGTATCATAAATTAACAATTATTATTATTAAATTAAACAATTGCTAATAGCAGCCAACTTAATGTGAATTGTGTACTGCTAGGCACCTTTGGTTTCCAATTTTCGTGTAATCTAGATGGAAAATGTGTGCCTTTTTATCGTTTGAGTCACTTATCAAAAGTTGCTAAATGTTGCCAAATAAATACAAAAAAAAGCTAAATTTGTTGCTAGGTGCTTTTGGTCTGAAAAGTTGCTAAATCTAGCAACAAAATGCCTAAGTTGGCAACTCTGCACATAACTACAATTCGATATATCGGCTTTAAGGTAAGTATTAGCTATTAGCAAAACACTACAGGAATCGAAAAGTACTTGTATTTCACATGTAACGGAAAACGGGTTAAACTAATCATTGCCTCTATCGCCCCGCCCATTTCCCTACTGTCCGCCAATGGCGCTCTCGTCGAGCTTGACAGACATCCGCGGTGGCCAATAGAAACGCGCGGTTGGCAGACAAGGGTCGTTCTTCAGAAGTTGATGATGGTCTGCTGACCGGACGAGAAGTGATCGGTGGAGTTTCTCCGGGGTTTGTAGCGTCTGCGAGAAGCTGGTCATGGGGAACCGCGGGATGGAGGAGCTGATCCCCCTCATTAATAAGCTGCAGGACGCGTTCAGCTGCATCGGCCAGAGCTGCCACCTGGAGCTGCCGCAGATCGCGGTGGTGGGCGGCCAGAGCGCCGGCAAGAGCTCGGTGCTGGAGAACTTCGTGGGCAGGTCACAGCGGCTCTCCTAACAACACCGCACTAGTGCAACACGAACTAATTAGTCAAGTTCTTTCAGATCGTTAATTCAAGTTTAACTGTGTGTAGATGAATTCGAAACCGTCCGCCATACGATCAGAAAGTCACTGCTGGTCAAACGCTAACCGTCTGCTGAAGTGTTGACGTGTTCTTAAAGGCATAGTGCGCTCAAAAAGCAACACTAGATGGCTATTTATTCACCTCCGTGTCCTTACAAACCTGTTTTGTGTCTAGGCAACGCAAGTTAATGCAGATTTAGTTTTTCATACAGCTGTGTTGGGGAACGTTACTTTTAAAAGTATTGCGTTACAATATCGCGTTACTCTCTAAAAAGTAGCGGATTGGGTCTGAAAAATAGTAAATGCTATAGTGTTTTTGAACCATATTGTAGTATTAACTATAGTGAACTGATAGACTATTAATAAATACTGTAGTATGCTTTAGTTTTTACTCCAGTAAACTAGTGTGTTGTAGTATAATATACCCTATAGTTGTAGAAAACCTAGTACAGTAATTAGTTTATATTACTATGGTTGTTATATTATCACAGCAACTACAGAGTTACCACAACACTTTAATTCAAGTGCTTTACTATAGTAAAACACTATAAATCACTATGATATTTTTTAATGTGAGTCTTAGTTACTTTTTATGGAAACGTAATGTGTTGTGTTACTTTTGCTAACATTTTCTCGTCTGGGCTGGTCTTGCTTGTTTGTTTTGTAAATGTAAAAACTAAAAGTAAACTTTTTGGTGAATACCGGGGAAGTCTAGAGATACCGTAACATCATGTTCACACAACGTAATTGGCGTAACTTATTTGAAAAAGTAACACAGACTCTCTTGTAAATTGAAAAGTAATGGTTTACTAGTTACTTTAAAAAAGTAATCTGATTGCATAACTTGTATTACTTGTAATACACCGGTGACCCATATGCCAAACTCCAATAGCCCCATGAATGAGTCATAACTTGACCCAGTTTATGGGGAAATAGTCGCTTCCTTTATCCTCCAGAGGCTCAAATGAGAGTGTTTTTTGTTTCTGAGCGATTCTCTCTGAACAGACCTCATGTAACCGAGATGGAGATCTCAGCATGTGCTGACTTGACATCTTCAGGTTTCCTGCTAAAGCTACAGGAAGAGCAACACACACACACACATATATATATATATATATATATTAGGGCTGTCCTCGACTAAGTATTTTTCTGGTCGACTAGTAGTCGTTCATTTGAAGCATTAGTCGACTAATCGCACGCTTATTAATAAGCCATTTAAATCATTATAATAAGCCTTTAATTGCCTACATAGCCTAATAAGCACTCACGCGCACACATAAAGCTTGCTACAGCACACCGGCAGAAGTAATGATTATGAAT
>NW_015506831.1:1515-2445 GCF_001515645.1 Sinocyclocheilus grahami | reverse complement strand
CATATTTCAGATGATAAGCCATATTTTAGGTCGATGAATGATAGTCGAGCGTTTGGATGTCCTGCCCGATGTACTGTATTGGGTGTCTGCTGTACATTTTATTGTATTTCTTGTATTTTCTTGCATTAAAGTAGCTGGCGTGGCATTAATTCACAAGCAAGCAAAAAGCTGATATTTTCACATACTGTATGAAACGTTAGAAATGTTCATGCAGTGAAAATGTCTCTGTGTGTCTGTCGTTCAGGGACTTTCTGCCGAGAGGATCGGGCATCGTCACTCGCAGGCCTCTGATTCTCCAGCTAGTCAACAATAAAGCAGGTAAACACACATTATTTACCTGCTTCTTAACCTCTGATCTCTCCCTCCACATCCGTAGAGCTTTGAAGGTTAAATATTCCTTTAATTCAAGGTTTAGTAATTGGCATTTGGAGGGGCTGATAAAAGATTCACAATATTGTAATAGTAAACATATTTGTATAGAAGAGAGATGTATAACTACTGAAGCAAAATATTTATCGGTCCTTTGGACTTCTGAGCACAGCAGGGTTATTATAGTTAATAAACTTAACCATAAAAAACTAAATAAAATAAAATTGTTACATGAAATAAAACAAGTCTTAACTAAAAAGAAAACCCTAAACACATTTTTTTTTAAATTTTACCTTACGTAAGAAAATAACAAAAACTTAATAATGACTGTATTAAAAATTATATTAAAAGCACACAAAAAAAATTACTAAAACTTTCAAATTGAAATGAAAAGAAAATATAAACACAAAAGCTAATTTAAAATATTAATAAAAAACTATAAAGAGCACAGTAAATGTAGGTCTGTCAAACGTTTGAAAAATGCATTGAGACGAATTATTTAAAAATGTGTTAATTATAAAAATATGATTTGAAATAGTTGTTTTTATCCAAATACAATTT
>NW_015506831.1:0-1388 GCF_001515645.1 Sinocyclocheilus grahami | reverse complement strand
TTAAAAAAAAAAATTATATATATTTTTTTCTTTTAAGATGAAGTAATAAAATAAAATAAATTATCTGAAACAAAAAAAATGCCTCACAATTACTAAAATGTAAAAAATAAAATGAATGCGAAAATTGTAAAAAAAATAAATAAAAACTGATTCAAAATATGAATTAGAACTCTTATATGGTATATGAATGATTCTGAAACAGTCCCTCTCTGTCTGTCTGTAGAGTATGCGGAGTTCCTGCACTGTAAGAGCCGTAAGTTTGTGGACTTTGACGAGGTTCGTCTGGAGATCGAGGCCGAGACGGACCGAATCACCGGATCTAATAAGGGAATCTCTTCGGTACCCATCAACCTGCGCGTTTACTCGCCCAACGGTAACTCAGACCAACAAGCAGCAGCGGTCTCATGAGAGGCCAAACGTGAAGGAAGACTACAGATGTTTGTACTCTCTCTCTCTCTGTCTCAGTGCTGAATCTGACGCTGATCGATCTGCCCGGCATGACGAAGGTGGCGGTGGGAGACCAGCCGGTGGACATCGAGTACCAGATCCGGTAAGAGCTGTTGCTTTGATCAGGTACAGGACCCGAGTGAAACACTGACGGCTCTTCTCTATGTGCCATCAGAGACATGCTGCTGCAGTTCATCTCCAAAGAGAACTGCCTGATCCTGGCTGTCACGCCGGCCAACTCCGACCTCGCCAACTCCGACGCACTGAAGATCAGCAAAGAGGTGGACCCTCAGGGTAAGAGCCACGCACAGAGAACGCTGTGAACAAACTGATGCTAACGGAGTTATCTGGAGTGTTTCATTTCAGAATATTTAAGCGTTTCAGTTGGAAGCTCTTCGAACATTTCTTAAATGTTACTTCTTGTTTCGGAATGTTCAGAGAGCGTTCAAAAGTAACAGTCTCGCAATGTTTGCAAATTATAAAATGGAATGTTTGAATAGCGTTTGAATAAGCTGGAAAAAGTTTTAAAAACATAAAATTATGACGATTAGAGAACATTCAGAAATGATGCTTATTAAAGCCTTTATTGGGAACGTTATGAGTATTTTTGTTAGCTTGGGATGTGATTGAGAAACCAGATGTGCTGTTGACCTTTAACCTTTTGCCCTGCAGGTCTGCGCACCATCGGCGTGATCACCAAACTGGACCTGATGGACGAAGGAACCGACGCCAGAGACATCCTGGAGAACAAGCTGCTTCCCCTGCGCAGAGGTGAAACTCAGATTCAGTTTCAGCAGTTTCATTTCCAAGAAAACATTTCTGATTTTCTTTTAGCTTAACTCAAATAACTAAAACTACAATAAACGTAAATGAATAAATAAAAATGAATAAAAACTATGTAGACCTAAACAACTAGTAATGTTATCTAAAATGAAAATTAA
>NW_015506830.1:167923-173648 GCF_001515645.1 Sinocyclocheilus grahami | reverse complement strand
GATCATGCAGGTCACATGCACACTTCACTAGATCTCACAGCTGGATTCGCAGTTTGCAAGGTTTGTGAAATTAAATTTTCATTAGCAATTCAAATATTTGTTTAAATGATGTAAATGTGTATTGGTTGAATGCTGACAGCAAACGAGAAAGTATTATAATGTTTGCCGTTCTATTACTAATAATATAAAAGCAATCGTTATAATACTTTTTGTATACATTTTAATTCCTTTGTTTAACAGTTCTTTCTGATTATTAGACAGACTTCTATCCGTATTAGACAGAACTGTTAATGACGACAGTGAACAAGAGGGAGAATGTGAGCACTGTGTGCTCAGGTGCTGCCGCTGTCAGCGCCATCAAAATAAAAGTCGAACGCATCGGCCAAACAGAAAAACTTATCGGCCGATGCCGATATTTGAAAAATGCCAAATATATATATATCGGTCGACAACTACATATGATGCGATTTCCAAATAGATATTATTTATAGAAGTTAAGAGTCAACCACTCCTACCTAAAACGGCTCGTTTTAACACGCCCCCACATGTCTACGTCACGATGTGGGAAGATTTGCATAACGCCGCCCAAATGTTCACGCAAAGTTGACACAAATGTTGTGGAGTCGCTGTGTGTTTCGTTGTGAAAGTGAAACTACTTTGTTTGGCCTTCCAAAAGAAAACACAACTAGAAATCAGTGGTTAAGTTGTATTTACAGCACTGTTCCAGAACATTTCAACCCAAATATTCAGATGTGTGCTGCGCATTTTATGGAGGATGAGGACTGTTTCCTGAACCAGTAGCCTACAATGCGTCTGTGGCACAAAGGTTTCTATAAAGTTGGGCAGTTCCAAATTTGCAAGGATAGTCTGGCGCTTCTGACTCACAGCCTGTAAGTAAGTTTTTTATATTTAAATAATTTGCCACTGACGATTCAAACGGCGAGTTTTGAGCAGTGTAGAGTAGGCTTGTTGTTTGTTGTTTCTCCGATCACAAATGCAGACATGATTTTATGTTTACGCAGCGCAACGCGTAAAAAGACAGTATAAGTCATTAAAATCAGTAATTATGTCCCCACTGGATGCAACAAATGCCTCATTTGTAATGGGTTTTATTGGTTTTGTCTAGTGGTCGACCGATATTGTTTGTTTTTTTTACAGCCGATGCCGATATCTTGGAAAGCAGGGTGGCCGATGGCCGATATAATTTTATTTAATTTTAATTTTTAATTAATATTTAAGAAATTTGAAATCATTTGAAAATTGATTTAAAAAAATGTGTTAAATAAACATACTTATACTTTAGATGACAAAGTATTTTTCACAAATAAATATTTAATAAAAATATAATTAAAAAGGAAGTAAACACTGTAACCAACAGGTCACATTCTGGGAAGTTTGCATGCATTAATCATATTTTTTTCAAATAAAGACAAGGTAACACTCATTTTACATACAGCACACAGTGAAAATAACATGAATATGACAGTGGCAAAATGCATAAAGCGCAGTTTAAAGTTTGTCGATCGCGCGTCTCCAGTGAAGCTGAACTCTCCTCCTGTCCACATTCAATTCGCACAATCAGCCTTGGCGATATATCGGTCGACCACTAGTTTTGTCTCGTCCTGCTGCGAGATGGCATCACAGTATGCTAAGGGGCGTAACATTTCCGTCACACACTTGAAGCATTCGGCCAATCACAACGCACTGGATAGCTGGCCAATCAGGGCACACCTCGCTTTTTTTAGAACGATGAGCTTTGTAAAAATCGATGCGTTTCAGAAAGACGGTTTCCACTGCAGTTTAGTGTCGCTTTAGAGTGGGTGGGATTATTCACATGTCGTTATAGTTGCGTCGCCTCTACTGCCGCGACTCC
The DNA here is from genome assembly GCF_001515645.1 of Sinocyclocheilus grahami. Lineage (NCBI taxonomy): Eukaryota > Metazoa > Chordata > Actinopteri > Cypriniformes > Cyprinidae > Sinocyclocheilus > Sinocyclocheilus grahami. The sequence goes on along the minus strand of NW_015506830.1, from coordinate 171,775 downwards.
ACGTCGCCCCATCTAGCTCTCGCTGGATCCGCTCCTCGGCTATCAATGAGAGGAAACGTCTGTACTTCTTCAACAGACAACGAAACAGTCATTTTTTGGTTGTTAAAAAAAGGTGCGCTCGTTCAAAACAGTTGTGTTCGATCCTTCGCTGGCTGTGCTGATTTAAGTCTAACGGGTCTGTTGTGTCTCATGTCGCAAGTTCAGTGAAGCAGGTAGTGACGATTCTCTCCGGCCAATCAGTGATCAGCAAAGTTTACACATCACGTTTTAGTAACGGTACAGTTTGCTTGGAACATTAATCAAGGTGGTACTGAAAAAAATACCAGGTACCAGGTACTGTACCCAGTGGAAAACCCCCCAACAGTGAACCGTACCGTGCCGTACCATGTAGTGGAAAAGCGCCATTAGTAACAAGACACCAATGTCATTTTAGCATTATTTACAAAGTCAAAATTGTAAAAAAAATTAAATATAATAATAATAATAATAATAATAATAATAAATAAACAATGGGGAAAATGTAAGCTTTGAGGAAGATTATATATATTTTTTTTTTATTATTACTAATAATTAAATTAACACATTTAGGCCTGTTTTTCATTCATATGCGCCTGAATAATGTCTGGAGCACTTTTATGGTGCATTTATGGTCTTTTTTGTGTTTCTTGGAGCTTGACATACATGGTCACTGGGAACTATTGTTGTATAGCCAGGGCTGGGTAATGATTCATTAAAAAATTATACTTTTGTATTTAACTGAACAAAAAAAAAACCATCATCAGGTTGAACATCATGAGGTTAAGTAAATAATGACAAATTCATATTTCAATTTTAAAAGTTTCAAAAGTGCACACATACCTTTCTGGTAAGGAAGAAATCCTCATAGTTGAGTCTCCATGCCATAATCATATGTATGGTGGACAGCACAGCTCCAGTGATCACAGCTGCTCTCATTCGCACCGGTAGCAGCGTGTAGATGATGTAGATGAAGAACACCGTCCACCATATCCCTTCAGACACACTGGGTGGATCCACCATCAACAAGCCAAACACCTGCACCACGACTAACACTGCCATGAGCAAATAGCTCACAATCCACATGTAGTCCTGGTGGAAGCCGTTTCTGTTACACACCACCATCAAGGCTAAGAACAGGCCCATGGCTACGGAGAGCACCGAAGCGAATGCCACGTCTGGTGGACCTTGAACGCAGTGGAACGCCAGCATAACCCCGCAAACCACAACCAGGACCCCCATGAGCATCGTAAGAGAGCTCTGGTTGAGCCTGAAGAAGTACCGCTGATACAGTCGTTCGAGCTTGGCCGACTTGAACTTCTTGGACTGAAAAACGTGAGCCAGACGCAACAAGCAAGTCAAAAAACACCTGTCGGGAACCTTCCTCTCCTCTCCGCCATCATCGGGGTCCTCAGCATCTTTCGTTTGCCTCGTCTCAGAATCTTCAAACGCCAGGTCCACGGCTCTCAGGCCCACATCACCCTTCCTGCCATAATGGTCCTCTTGCCAAACACAGCGTGTGCTGAAGTTGCTGCTGGTGGCGCCCCCTGCTGCACAGGAGTAGTGCTGCGAAGGGGGCTCCATAGACTCGGGGTCCCGTAGACAGCTCATGTAGCGTGGGTTGCACAGGGACGTGACCCTTTTACGCCTTGACTTCCTGCCATTGCGCTCACCCCATGCCGTCGTATGGTTGTCCACTCTTGCAGATTTAAAGCCATTGACCCAAGACATTCTAAAAGCAAAAAGAAGGTCCATAAGAACAGAAAACCTGCTTAAAAATAAGTCAATGAACATATATTATTTTATTTATTTATTTTATTTGACATATCAGCATCAAAGTCTATATTCATGTCAAAAATAATAAAATATACACAATTAAACTTACTATAAACACACTATACAAAATATTTTCTTCAAAACTTCAGAAGCTCATTCTTAAAAACATAAGAGTTTCTAAAAATATAACTGACACTATAATTGTTGGCCTTCCCTCTTCTTATCTAAATTTTTTAAACAATACTGAATCCCCATGCTTTTCCTACATAACCACACAATTGATATTTGTCTATAAAATAAATTTCAAGCATTTAAGCATACGTTTTAGATCAAAAGGTTTTTAGAATCATGAGAAGCAAAGTCGACCAACTGTGTTTAAACTTTTAACTGGTAGCATATTTACACAGTGAAAGCTGCCAAGTTGTTTAGCGAGGTCAACTTACCTGTGTGGTTTCCCCTTTGTGTGGTGGCACTGCTCTTTTTAGCAAGGCACTGCATTTACTTTAGTGTAGAGAGCTAATATTATCAGCATTTTTCTGAGCACAGGGTTTGTCAAGTTCCACGACACCCACTTAAGCACAGGGTCAACAGAAAATCCTCGTATAGTGCCAAGATCTCTGCATCTCTCAGCCACCTGAGTCTGCTGGTACAATACAAATAGAGCACATGCAGCATGAGTGAAGCGTGAAAATGAAAAAGGCACAAGACAAACCTCTCAGTGTCTAATTACTGCTAATAACTTTCGCTAATAGCTGTTGCTGAATTCGCTGTTGACATTAATATTAATTTATTCATGATTATGCCTCAATAGGTTAGTAAAGAGTTGATTTCGAGCTGTAATTAACCAGCGTTTCTGCTTTCTCAGAAATGTTTAAAAAGCAAATTTAAAAAGCTGAAAATAAAATACAAGAGGAAATACTCTATAGTTAGGATTGACAGTTGCTAAAAGCGTCCAATCAATCTCACAGTAAACCTATGAATGCATAAGGGAAAAAAAGAACATCACAAATCCAAATGTATGAAAAGATTAGGTTAATCCAACTGTCCAGTTGCCTAGGATTTGACTTTCAAAGCTAACCACAAAATGTTTAAGACAGGAACATTTTCCCAAAATATAAACACAGGCCAGTTTCTAGCTTGCTGTCTGACAACAAAGAACTTACGGCCTGTGTGTCATCATAAATCAACGCTCTGTAATTCAGATTAAATTGTCCATGCTTCCCCAAATTTGCTCAGATGAGTCACCACTTTACCTCATGACAGGGGCATTAGTGACTTCAAACTATTTTTTTAACAACTGTCTGGAAATTAAATAAAACGTAACCAACTCCAATTCAACTTTGAAATACAGATTTTAACCACAATGACATCAAGAAGTTTCAGCATATAAAAATATTTTAAAATTTTTCCCAATTATTTTCCAAATACACACATATATATATATATATACACACACACACTATTTATACATAGTCTAATTCATTAAAATGAAATAGTCAAAAATGTGCTAAAAATTGTGAAAAACAAAAGAGATGTTCACCAGTTCCAATACAAACACATTCTCTGAAACGTGTATTTCTAACCTACAATTTTTCTGGGGGCAAAAAAGCTGAATAAAAACAGCCACATGTCAAAAATACACGTTCAAATTAGACTCCCCTTTAATGTATAAGCTTGAAAGGCAAAATGTGTATTATTGATCAAAATCAAACACAGCTATCGAACTAAAGTTATGGTGGTCTGTGGGAAACTTGGACTGGTTTTGCCTTCATGGATCCCACTCTAGAGACATTGTGGCTTCACATTCGATTGCAAGCACTAATTTAACTTGGCAGAAAGATTCAACCATTCATTCAGTACTGACATGAGAAAAAAACGTTTAACTTGCTGCAGTATAACTACAAACAGTAATGTCTATGTCAGGAGAAAGAGCCTTTACTTTAACACTTCACACACACAAAGATTCAAAGAAAAACAGATATGATAAAATAAGTCAGTGCATATCCCACTTCAAATGTGTCTATATCTTAAAAGCAAAACCATGAGAGAGTCTACAGGCAT
>NW_015506830.1:153197-166876 GCF_001515645.1 Sinocyclocheilus grahami | reverse complement strand
TATATATATATATATATATATATATATATATATATATATATATATATATATATATATATATACACATACAGTATATATGCACTCATTACAGTATATATGCACTCATTACATTCAATAAATTAGTTTTTAATTTTATGAACCAGCAGGGAAAGGCTTAATTTCCCAGAATGCCATTACTGTGTTTAATTTTTAAAGTCTTGTGAGATGTGAACTGTTTATGAGGGAAATGTCTTGAATTCATAATTGTTGTCCAGTCAAATAGACATATAGTCAAACATTGAAAAAAAAAATATGAGGCCAACTGAAGTGCTCATAACTAGTTGAAAAGTTCATAAATCAGCCAAAATATGTTTAGCTTCAAATCTAATATGTCAACAAGTTTCTGGTTTAGGTTAAGGTTAGAGGTATTCGGTATAGTAAGCCAGTCAAATAAATAAATAAACATTGCATCTATATGAGGTCATCCCTAATATAGCTTTCTTCTGTATGTGTTTGTGCTAAAACAGGTCAAAGAATATCATACATACAGGAACGTGAAAATGTTTCACACACTTACCCTGCTGACACTAAAGATCTTTAATTGTTCTATGTTGTGTAAACACACTACCATCGCCTCAGGTTTGAACACACTTGACTGACTTCATGGTTCTCATAAATAAATAAATAAATGTAGGATATAATTTGTTTGTATATGAATTCTTTCACAAATGTATTATTTTAAATAAAATATGAAAAAAAATGTATTCCTTGTGAAAGAAAAGCAGACAACAAGTGTTCAACATAAATAGTGTGAGCAGAGCTACAATCTAGGTAAAGGGTGGCTTTGTTTATGAAGCTAAAGTCTAAGTAGTTTGGATTTGTTTAACATTGTTCAGCTCACAACATAAGTCCCATACTTCCATTTGTTTTATGGTATTATTCTAAAAGGTGGAAAATAGTAAAAATAAAGAATGAGTAGGTGTGTCCCAACCGTTGACTGGCAATGTATGTTTTTCATCAGAATAATTACATAACAGTACATTACAAACAGACTTGTGGCTTCACTACCTTTTAAAGTGGTTGTTCTGGATAGTGTTTTCTTTCTGTTTTGCTTTTTGAAGCTCCATTGTGAGGCTTGAATGAGGATTCTACGCTGATAAAAACAATATGTGCTTGTGCGTGTGTGTGTGTGTGTGTGTGTGTGTGTGTGTGTGTGACTGGTTAGTGGACCCACTATGCAAATAAAGTTTTATTTGTTCTGCTTACAGAACACACAACATTTGAGTGCAGGTTGGTCAGAGCTGTGACTAGTGTCCTCTGTGGTCGTGCTTTAGGGTTTGTATCTGTTTTTACTGAGGCAGATTTGAACTGAGGCAAATCCCACTTTCATGTTAACATGTTTAATTTACAGTCATAAACTTATTTATTTGAATCAGGCTCATAAACAGATTATAGGGGGGAAAATTTTTTTTTTTTGCTACTCTGGTTTTCATGATTTAAATGAAAACTACCACCTTTTGTGAGAGGGTCTGACCATCCCACAATCACATATACATGTAACAGGCTTCCTACAATCATGGGAAAATGGGAAAAAAAATGGATAATATACATATAAATATATATGTGACCCTGGACCACAAAACCAGACATAAGGCTAAATTTTTGGGAATTTAGAGATTTATACATCAAAGAAAGCTGAAAGCTGAATAAATTCGCTTTCCATTGATGTATGGTTTGTTAGGATAGGACCATATCTGGCCGATATACAACTATTTGAAAATCTGGAATGTGAGGGTGCAAAAAAATTTAAATACTGAGAAAATCATCTTTAAAGTTGTCCAAATGAAGTCCTTAATGCATATTACTAATCAAAAATTAAGGTTTGATATATTTACGGTAGGAAATTTACTAAATATCTTCATGGAACATGATCTTTACTTAATATCCTAATGATTTTTGGCATAAAAGAAAAATCGATAATTTTGACCCATACCATGTTTTTTTGGCTATTGCTACAAATATACCCAATCGACTTAAGACTGGTTTTGTGGTCCAGGGTCACATATCATTTTGTGAGTGCAATCTATATAACATGATTATTTTTTATCTAATTTTGGATTTCAATAATCTCGAATGACTGGAAAACGTATAGAAATTCATTGGTCAAAAGGTGAGGGAACATTGAAATACCTTTTCTCCAATGTCCTATGATATTACAAGCACAAAATGATGATACAAATGATATTAATTAGAGACAACGTCTAAAATGTGTACAAACCCAATTCCAAAAAAGTTGGGACACTGTACAAATTGTGAGTAAAAAAGGAATGGAATAATTTACAAATCTCATAAACTTATATTTTATTCACAATAGAATATAGATAACATATCAAATGTTGAAAGTGAGACATTTTGAAATGTCATGCCAAATATTGGCTCATTTTGGATTTCATGAGAGCTACACATTCCAAAAAAGTTGGGACAGGTAGCAATAAGAGGCCGGAAAAATTAAAGAATCGGGTTTGTACAATTTGACACTAAACAATTATTCTAATACTCCACAATAAAACACAAATATCTCCCTCTGCATGTTTGAGTGCCCAAATACTCCAAACATGTCACTTTAAATAAACACTTCCTCCCATAGCAGTAAAGTGCCACTGCCTACCACCCAGATCAATAACTCCCCACACAAACACACACTTTAACTTTCAAATAAACCCTTATCCCACTTTTACAGCAAGAATGAAAATATTTTAGGAAATGAACTTTGAGTTAGGAGCTGGGCTTTGGCCTTCCACACTAACTCCCACAGTAGTTTCCCTGTGCTTTATCTACCTCCGACTTCTCCTTCCAGCACATTTACTGTCTGCAAGCCTCTGTTCTGACTCGGTTCTGAAGTTTCATTTCCTGTCTTAAATCTTCAGCAGCCCCAAGCAAAGCATGAAATTGGAGGTCAGAGGAATAACTACACTTGTCTTTCTACAGGTTCTATCCATGACAAAACATCGTCCTCATCAGCTTTAGAACAGTCTTATTCCAGTGTATTTTGTCTCTGTTTCATCAGTAGTCAAGCTGATCATTTAATGGATTCCTACAATAACCACACATCTTATCAAATGCCTCCTCTCACCCATTTGTGCCACTATTAAATAGCCAATGCTTGTCTTTTACTGGTGATTCCATTTTTCCAATAATTAATGCCACACTGTGATGGCATACTACATGTTTACAATATTTAATATTTAAAGGTATTCAGATGAGAACATGTTCCCAAGCTTTTTGCAAAAAGAGTAAAAGAGACAATATTTACCAGGAGACAAAACTTTTATAATACTATTAGAACGTAATATTTTTATTTATTATTTATTTATTGTAACAGACAAAACATTTTGTTGCCTACACTGAAAAACAAATTGCTAATTAATTTAACAAATAATTAGACAGACACATTGAATAATGCATAGATTTTTTTGTAGTGTACTGCCATCTAGGGTTTATAAAAATGCAATAGGTTCCTTGTTTAGATTTATTAAATATGACAAACTTCACTATATTCTTTATAGTTATAGTCATTTCAAGTTAAACTTGTAGTGTGTTTTATACATAGGTAGGATTGTATTCCTTTAACTGATTTATTTGCTTCATGATTTGATTCAGTGTTTGCACATTTTATTTTAGTTTTCCCAAACGTTTCATGAAGCCTTTCTTCGACAAGCACAAGTAAATAAGAGTACAGAGTTTGAGGTTTCAGTAATTACTGATGCAAATAAATAACTAAATAAATTACATGGCTTTCCATTTAATCTAATAATTAATGTAAAAAAATGTTGTCATGTTATTTGCACATTTGCAGTGTTTCAAAATGTTCGCCAGAGGGCAGCATTAAATACATTTTGCCTGGTGTTGCAAAATCCATTCTAGCTTAACTGATTTCGTTAAGAGGGTATTTTTCTTACATAATACAGTATGGTCCAAATGCACATAATTCTTATCTATGATGTTTTAGGAACATGACATTATGTGCATATTACGTTATTACAAAATATGTTAAATATGTAAAATGCAGGTCTTACAAGTCCATCTGAAAATTGGTAAGAGGAAAAGAGTGTGTATGTGTGAGAGAGAGACCGCTTACAAAAGTCTTTTGTCTTTTGAACGTTGATATAACCTCCTTCAAAAGTCATCGGAATAGTTCAATCTAAAACAGACAGCACTACAAGTCCTGCTCCCATTCAAAGTGTCAGATCAGTGAAAAACGAGAGGAGTTCCAGTATCCTTGTGCCTGCACAACCAAAGATACTGACTCTCTCTGTCACTGAAGCATCATGGGAAACAGACTGGGAGATGTTGTACATTTTTGCTCTTTGTTCTTTTGTAGCTAACATATCCTCCTGGGACCCAGGCATAGACTTGTGACCTCTGTAGAAGATATTATATTTTAGTGAATTTCTCTGAGACTTTACATGGCACAGTTTTATGTTTTGTACAGAGCACATTTAGGGCTTTTTAGAGATATCAAATGTTTGGAGGTTTGATCATAAACACTCCCTCTCCTAGGTCTTAAAAAAAGAACTGATATTGACAGAATGATCAAATTTAGCACTCTTAGGGAAATTATCATTTAAATCCGGATCATTTTCCAATTGTTTGTCATAAATAAACATCTCAGAAACAGTGGCGTAATTTTCATACATGTCTTCTGTAGACGACACCAGGACAAACATCATGTTAATCGGGCATTTTGGGAAGACACAAGTCAATAGGGAAAAAATATACAGATCAATATTCCTATGAAATATGAGATATTCTTATGAAAATAATGCCAAGTTATTACTCCTATTATTACACTTCTTTTTGCATTATGGTTTGCCCCAAGATCACATTATATATGCAATGTATTGGACATTTTACGCACATATATGGAATATTCTAAAGTACAGTAGAATATCAAATCATGTTATATCTTTCATAACCAGTGTTGGGGGTAACGCATTACAAGTAATGCAAGTTACGTAATCAGATTACTTTTTTAAAAAGTAACTAGTAAAGTAACGCATTAATTTTTAATTTTGAAGGAAATATCTGAGTTACTTTTTCAAATAAGTAACGCTAGTTACTTTGTTTCCCATGTCTTGACTGAGAGGTTTCAGTAATTACTGATGCAAATAAATAACTAAATAAATTACATGGCTTTCCATTTAATCTAATAATTAATGTAAAAAAATGTTGTCATGTTATTTGCACATTTGCAGTGTTTCAAAATGTTCGCCAGAGGGCAGCATTAAATACATTTTGCCTGGTGTTGCAAAATCCATTCTAGCTTAACTGATTTCGTTAAGAGGGTATTTTTCTTACATAATACAGTATGGTCCAAATGCACATAATTCTTATCTATGATGTTTTAGGAACATGACATTATGTGCATATTACGTTATTACAAAATATGTTAAATATGTAAAATGCAGGTCTTACAAGTCCATCTGAAAATTGGTAAGAGGAAAAGAGTGTGTATGTGTGAGAGAGAGACCGCTTACAAAAGTCTTTTGTCTTTTGAACGTTGATATAACCTCCTTCAAAAGTCATCGGAATAGTTCAATCTAAAACAGACAGCACTACAAGTCCTGCTCCCATTCAAAGTGTCAGATCAGTGAAAAACGAGAGGAGTTCCAGTATCCTTGTGCCTGCACAACCAAAGATACTGACTCTCTCTGTCACTGAAGCATCATGGGAAACAGACTGGGAGATGTTGTACATTTTTGCTCTTTGTTCTTTTGTAGCTAACATATCCTCCTGGGACCCAGGCATAGACTTGTGACCTCTGTAGAAGATATTATATTTTAGTGAATTTCTCTGAGACTTTACATGGCACAGTTTTATGTTTTGCACATTTAGCACATTTAGGGCTTTTTAGAGATATCAAATGTTTGGAGGTTTGATCATAAACACTCCCTCTCCTAGGTCTTAAAAAAAAGAACTGATATTGACAGAATGATCAAATTTAGCACTCTTAGGGAAATTATCATTTAAATCCGGATCATTTTCCAATTGTTTGTCATAAATAAACATCTCAGAAACAGTGGCGTAATTTTCATACATGTCTTCTGTAGAGGACACCAGGACAAACATCATGTTAATCGGGCATTTTGGGAAGACACAAGTCAATAGGGAAAAAATATACAGATCAATATTCCTATGAAATATGAGATATTCTTATGAAAATAATGCCAAGTTATTACTCCTATTATTACACTTCTTTTTGCATTATGGTTTGCCCCAAGATCACATTATATATGCAATGTATTGGACATTTTACGCACATATATGGAATATTCTAAAGTACAGTAGAATATCAAATCATGTTATATCTTTCATAACCAGTGTTGGGGGTAACGCATTACAAGTAATGCAAGTTACGTAATCAGATTACTTTTTTAAAAAGTAACTAGTAAAGTAACGCATTAATTTTTAATTTTGAAGGAAATATCTGAGTTACTTTTTCAAATAAGTAACGCTAGTTACTTTGTTTCCCATGTCTTGACTGATGTTGCCATGTTGAGAAAAATGGGGAGTTAAGCCCAAAATTTAAACGTAAGGGCAGAGGCGTTGTAGTTCTAGACTAAATATGAACATTATTTACTCTTCTCACTGCTCTCCTGCTCATATTCTTCATGCAATTTGTTTTAGCTGCGCCCTGTACTGTACAGACGTGAATTTGCATTTCCTTCAGCCTGAGGCATTTTCATTTCACTTCTGTTGTGAAAAGGGCTTTTACATTTGTAAAAGAAGAACTTTTTTATATTAAAAACAAACAAGCAAGCCCTGCCCAGATTTAAAAAGTAACTCAAAAGTAACGTAACGCATTACTTTCCATAAAAAGTAACTAAGTAATGTAATTAGTTTTTTAGGGAGTAACACAATATTGTAATGCATTACTTTTAAAAGTAACTTTCCCCAACACTGTTCATAACATAGTCGAGAATCATCTTCGTACAAAGCTACAATAGCCTGAAACCTTAAAACTGATTGGTGAATGAAAATTAAAACATTGTTTTTGCCTATACATGCCTTTTAATGTCTATTTATTTTTTTGCATAACTGAGTCCTGGCGTCCTCTACAAAGGACATAGACTAAAATATGAATAAAATATATTTTTTTCAAAAATATTTTTCTCCATTTGTTTCTTATGCTCTAACCAATGTAATGACATAAAAAAAATCCCTAAACTTTTTTTTCTGGTTTTCAGGAGGATAACATGCAGAGACAACTGCAGAGTGACATGCTACACCACTGAACATTTTTCTAATTCTTGTATGATTATTCTGCATGCAGTTTTTAAGATCTCATATTAATTGAGAGACTACATACAATATTTGGTGTTTTAAAAATTACTGATTTGACACCGACAAAAAAAAAAAGGTTATAAAAAGGAAGGAAAAAGTTAAAATAAATGGTGACTAAAAGTATACACTTAACTTTACACTTTACAGGATAGTTCACCCAAAAATGAAAAATTGCTAAAAATGTACTCACCCTCAGGCCATACAAAATGTAGATGAGTAGATGTCTTCATCGGAACATATTTGGAGAAATTTACCATTACATGACTTGCTAACCAACAGATCCTCTGCAGTGAATGGATGCAGTCAGAATGAGAGTTCAAACAGCTGATAAAAGCATCACAATAATCCACAGGTAATCCACACGAATCCAGTCCGTCAATTAACATCTTGTGAAGCAAAAAGCTGCATGTTTGGAAGAAACAAATACATCATTAAGACATTTTTTACTTCAAATTGTTGCTTTCGGATAAAATCCTCGAAAAAAAGTCTCATCTGAATTAAGAGAATTATGCACAGATCAAGCATTGTTTACAAGCAAAAACAGTCCAAAATAGTTCTTACCCAATATGTCAGTGGATTTTGATGTGAGAGGACAACAGGGGAAGAACTGGAAGGGAAGAACTTTACACTGGAGGAAGCGTTATTATGAGTTATGGACTGTTCTACGGTGACTGAGAAGTGCAAAGCAAATCTAAATTCTGAAAACAAAATAACAAATTACAAACGCAAATGCAAGTCTAAAAAAACGTAATAACAATTCAGAAAACACAACAACAATTCAGAAAACATTATAACAAGTCAGAAAACACAATGACAAATTCTAAAACAAAATAACAAGTCAGAAAACACAACGACAAACCCGAAAACAAATGAACAAGTCAGAAAACACCACGACAAATCAGACAAACCGGAAGAGGTAGGTATAGTTTGAGACAGCGCCATTGGTTTGGGATTACTCACCGCTGACTGGACGAGACATCTGTCAATCAACGTATACAGGAAGAACCAGCCGAAGAACAGCAGAGTTGTGGTAGAAAGTTCGGAGATGGTATTAAAGTAGCTCAGTTTAAATGTATTGTATGAACTGCCCTTACCATGGAATAAAAAATACAGAGTGTCTATTTACATTTAGTTAAAAGTGGCTTGTAAACCATCAGCTCCAGTGGTGCAGATGGATAAGCAAGTGTTGTTGGCTTTTTGACGCGATCGACCCGGGTTCGATCCCGTCTTTTGCCGAAATTTTTTTGGTACAATAAAGCCCCCCTACACATACCCTAACCCTACCCGATACTTTATTTTCAACTTTTTGATTATTTCCTTAATTTTTATAGAAAATAAATGCCTTTACGATGTGATACGAGATTTGAAAAGGGAGGGGAAAAAGTTGTGATTTGCTTTGCACTTCTCGGCCACCGTACTGTTCCAATGAAGAAACAAACTCATACATGTTGGATGGCCTAAAGGTGAGAACATTTTCAGCAAATTTTCATTAATACACTTTTACCTTGAATGTCTATGTTATTTGTCAACTATTCTTTTGCTTCTCAACGTATAAAATACACACATGATGAAAGTATGTTCTAGATAGAGATAGATAGATGGTGTGGATCTAATGCGTCCCTATTTACGCTGCAATGTAAGCTGAACTGGATCAGCTCATACTAGTTCGAACCATCTTTATCTGTCTGAGTCCTAAAAGACAACGTGAAAGTGCTGTTCCATTATTTATGAGGAATAGGTTTTATCTAATCCTTCCTTTCACCGGTGCATTGTGTTTGCTGTCAATGATGAATTCACATGAGTCCGATTCAAACCAGTAACATTAAAAATGGAGGTTACCTATGGGCGTTTATTCGGAAAGAATGAATGCTCGCGATGCAGTAAACCAAGTGAGAGACGAGCCTGCGATGCTTAAACATGGTGTCTATTTAGGCTGCGGGTAGAGATAGGTTACAGCCCAGCTGTTTAGTAGTTAAGTTTGGTGATTTTCATCGCTAAAAAATCTTATTAAAACTCCATGTCTGTTTATCGATCTTTTTATCATGCATCCCCATCATCACACTTATAGTTTTGTCAAGAATTATTCTTGACACACTGATGTGTACAACAAAGATGTAATTCACACAAATTCACCGTTAGTGACTAATCCAGTGGTCACCAACCTTTTTAGGCCCAAGATCCCTGACCTCAGCCTTTATGAAAGACAAGATCTACCTATTGAAGAATTGATAGAAAAAAAACATCCCAGATTGTACTTCAAATTTGAGGCCTTTTACTTAGTATTTTAATTAGTGATGCGCCGATCATAGCTGATCCAGAATTCAGATTTTCTTTTCTTTCTTTCTTTCTTTTTAACTAGCAAATTGTATTCTGATACTGATACTGATTTTTAAGCAAATTTATTTATTGGCTATTTGCTTTATAACAAACAAACTGGCTTTAAACAAAAATATCCAGTCATTTGAAATTAGAGGCAACCACTGCATTTTAATCATGATCTGCACGGGCAGTTGTTTTTGATTTGATTTAGATTAATTTCAGGATTTATTTATTTGCTACATAAAACATCTGCACGAAACAAAAACAGCAGGTCTGAATGAGAGGCACTCTCTGACAGCAGGTGGCGCTTATGAACAGGGTTGCCAGGTTTTCGCAATAAAACTAGTCCCAATTGCGTTTCAAGGGGGTTCCCCTGTAAAAATCGCATTGGGGGGTAAAATACACGTTTTTCGGCGGGGATCTTCCAGTAAAATTCACATTCCAGGAGCTAAATATCACGTTATTGGGGTCTCTTCAACCCGCGGACATGAACAACAATCCGCGGCAACAGTGTTAAGTAGCCCAATTCCGCAGGAAAACTGCAGACTTGGCAACACTGCTTATGAACCGACCGCACTATAGCGTTTCCTTGGATACCGCTGTAAACAAAGCAGAGCTGCGCTTTATACGGAGAAGAAAATGCCATTGCCATCGAAACTTTTCTCAAGACAGTTCCCTTAAGTGATACATTAATATAACCCCAGAAATGTAATGCATTTTTGTACTTATTTTACTGTTATTTTCGGGATCTACTGGGACAGTGATAAAGATCTACCAGTCGATCGCGATGGACGGGTTGGCGACCACTGCTCTAAAGAGTATAAAGTCAAAAACCATCTTCCTTGTTCATTTCCTATAGTTTGAGACAATATTTATTGCATAGTTAACAACTACAGTCATGGCCAAGTTTTGGCAGTGACATAAATTGTGTTTTGCAAAGTTTGCTGCTTCAGTATTTGTAGATTATTTTTCCAGATGTTTCTATGGTACACTGAAAAACAATGATAAGCATATGTCAATATTTACAGTGTTGACCCTTGTTCTTCGTAACCTCTGCAATAAATTCGTAGTACAAAAATAAAACAATGCCAACATTACAAAATATAATATTAAAAAGAGTATAAATCACTCGTTTTTCAAAAGAAACAATGTCCAACAGCGACACCAGCAGGTAAAGTTACAGTAGGAGTCCGCGTCTCTCTTGACTCCCCTGAGCCCATTGAGACCCCCTAAAGCATGCCGTGAGTTTGGTGGGGGTAATTGAGAATGAATGGGGTAAAATCACGTGAGAGGAGACAATAGGTGCGTTTGACTTGAAGCACGGCTACAGACGGGAGTCAAGAGAGTAGCTGCTTGCAGTCGGGGCGGAGTTGAAAACGGAGCCGTCAAGCCAAGTAGGTCTCCAAAATGGGGCGTGAACACCAAAAGTGGGCAGAACCTCCAAAATGGGGCGGGGTCTCTTCGCGCTAAGACTTTCATCATTGGCTCTGGCTTCGGCCGATTGTTATTGACTTACATTTCAAAATAAAACTTTATAAATTAAACATTGTTTCTAATTGATCTAAAATAAAATATGCTATATAAATAATTATTCTCCTTGAGAGCAGAGCCCAAAGCTCGTGGCCAGTGCGGAGTTGAAAACGGAGCCGTCAAGCCAAGTAGGTCTCCAAAATGGGGCGTGAACACCAAAAGTGGGCAGAACCTCCAAAATGGGGCGTGAACACCAAAAGTGGGCAGAACCTCCAAAATGGGGCGGGGTCTCTTCGCGCTAAGACTTTCATCATTGGCTCTGGCTTCGGCCGATTGTTATTGACTTACATTTCAAAATAAAACTTTATAAATTAAACATTGTTTCTAATTGATCTAAAATAAAATATGCTATATAAATAATTATTCTCCTTGAGAGCAGAGCCCAAAGCTCGTGGCCAGTGTTGTTCGGACTGGAGTTTGAACCTCTGCGTAATGTTATAAATGGGAATCACTCACGAGCTCTCCCGTGAGCCGTCTCAGCGCAGTGCAGGGGAAAGATTTTACTCTATCGCTTTGTTTTAGGCAACGGGGGCGTCCCGGGGCTCGAAATTGGCAGGGAAGGAGGGGGTAGTGATGCTGGGTGTAACTAAAAAGGTGTCATTGTTCGGTGAGGGTCCGGTTGGGGAGTTACGGAATGGCTCGGCTCGGCGATCTCATATCGCATAATCTTATTAACTGCTAAGCTTTTGAACTTTCTTTACCACGCTATTCAGCGCCAATCCCGCCGTAGTCAATTTCACTGACTAAGGTTAGGGTCAGGTGTGGGGTAGTTTTAGGGATTAGCATTTGTTGTAGCATAGTGTAGGAAACCAACACTGTGATTGACACAACCAATAAAATCTTTAGAATCAGCTGTGGGGCGGAGTTTCCACTGAACTGAATTGGACGGAAAAATTGCGCATTTGTGTCATGTGCCTGTCTGTCAAGTCTCAAGCCGCCTCAAGTCGGAAAAAATTACTAACCGGCATGCACTGCTTCAAGTCGGATTGCGATCGATCTGCGCAGTGCTGCATGAAGTCAAACGCACCTATTGGCCGGTGAGGTCCGGTTGGGGAGTTACGGAACGATCTCATATCGCATAATCTTATTAACTGTTTATCTCCTGAACTGCAACTTTCTTTACCATGCTACTCAGAGCCAATCCCGCCGTGCAGTCAATTTCACTGGTTAAGGTTATGGTCAGGTGTGTGGGGTAGGCATTTTTGTAGCATAATGTAGGAAATCATCACTGTAATTGACACAACCAATAAAATCTTTAGAATCAGCTGTGGGGCGGAGTTTGCACTGAAGTGGATTGGGGGGAAAAATTGCATGCGTGTCATGTGCCTGTCTGTCAATGGGAGGAAGCCACGCCCTATTTTGGAGATCCCACCCCGTTTTGGGAAGACTCATTTAAAAAAAGGTAAGTAGATATAATCACTTTGTTACATCAAAATAACACTTAAAATGGCCTGAAAAACATGATCTGTGGGAGCT
Source organism: Sinocyclocheilus grahami (assembly GCF_001515645.1). Classification (NCBI taxonomy): domain Eukaryota; kingdom Metazoa; phylum Chordata; class Actinopteri; order Cypriniformes; family Cyprinidae; genus Sinocyclocheilus; species Sinocyclocheilus grahami. Next base: position 154,228 of record NW_015506830.1, on the reverse strand, counting down.
TTTAGTGATTAATCAGCTTGGTGAAATTTAAAGTCTGTGACCAATATTTACTGAGCTTTGATGACTGATGAACCGAATAATTAAAAAATAGTTAAAAGTTAACTTAAAAAGAATAGCTGAACATAAGTTCACAAATAAAATATATTGTTTAAGTTGTTACTGCCTTGAGTTATTATTTTGGAATAAATGTAACATTTGTTCACAATGTAACAATGTATTTTGGAAAAACACTAACGATGAGATTCATACTTGGCTTTAACAAACAGAATATTGATTACATTGTTAATGTAAAAATGTAAAATAGATATTTTTCCTCTGGTAGTGTAAGGAATGGGACAGGAATTTACATTTGATTAAAAAAAACAACAACAAAAAAAAACCTTTGCCTCCTCATTTCAGAACACAACCGCACACCACTGTACTGTATGTATGTATTTATCTATGTATGTATATTATATGTATTTGTATGTATATATATATATATATATATATATATATATACATTTTATGTACGTTTATGTATGGCCTATATTTATTGCATATTAAGTCATTACATTTTTTTCTTGTTCATATTCTGTATTTATTTGAGACAGTAGCATGAACAGATGTTTCACTTGATTTTATAACATTGTTCATTTTCTATTGCTCAAACCCATTTTGTCATTCATTCATTCATTCATTCTCATCATTTTAAATGAATTTACAGATATAAAGGTTTTACTACCTGAAACTTTAATGGTCTTATTGCTTTTACAATTACTAAAGAAAACAGTTGCCACAACACTCGATTTAAAAAAAGTTTTAAACTCCAAACTATAAGCTCTTAAGAGGTTTCATACATAATGCATGCCAGAGGGTTCAACCCAGTGAGCAAGTCCATGGGACAGACTGACAGACACAAGGACTGAATGAGCTTATAGGGCTGCCAACATCCTGCCAGAAATTTAGCTCTCTCTCGCTCTCTCTCTCTCTCTCTCTCTCTCTCTCTCTTTCTCTCTCTCTCTCTTTCTCCCTCTCTTCTCTGATTATTG